>NC_056726.1:463864854-464032354 GCF_019279795.1 Protopterus annectens
TCCTCCTGTCAACTAACTGTAACCCAACCTTGCCAGTCTCCAGCACATACAGGAGAAAGCGTGATGGAAGAAAGGCATCAGTGCCATGTCCACCAGTTGAAAACATGTACAACAGTTACATGAATGGGGTGGACTGAGCAGATCAGCTCAGGACACAGTATCCCAGTGCCAGAAAGGCCCGCAAATGGTGGCTGTACTTGTTCTGGTTCTTATGGGATGTGGCCATTGTCAATGCTTTCATTATATTCCGTGAAAGTATCAGACATCAGCAACTGTCACGCTCTGGGCGTATTATTCCGGCAACACAGTTACAGTTCCGAAAGAACCTAGGCTTGCATCTACTTGCCAGTTACACAAAGAGGAAAAGATGCACTGAGATTACTGTCCTAGAGGCTGTGAGCCGATTTGAGCATGGCTCTCACTTTCCAGTGAAATGGCATAAATCAAGATGCAAAAACTGTGCCAGCAAGGGTAAACGTGCTGAGCCATCATGGGGGTGCCCGACTTGCAAGGTCAACCTGTGTGTTGAATGCTTTTGACAGTACCATGGCCATAAATTTCTCCCATAGTGCTGTTGGCCTTGGGTGTGCCACTGTGATGTAATGGTTCCCTCCGGCAAAGGACACATGCAAAAAGACACAGCCTGGGTCAGTCTAGGTGTTTTGACATGTTGCCTTGATGTAGCTCTCCACTCAGTCTCCCTCCCTTCAGGTATAGTCAGTGTATGTAGGTGAGAGTAGTAAATGTATGGACAGCAATTAGTGAGTTACTTCAGTCCCTCATCCCTTAGGTCTATTGCTGAATGGGCACATGTAAAGAGAAAAGGCAGACTGCTGACATTGAAGGAGGTCATGAGACCATAGTGGTATCAGCAGTCTGAGTGGGCAGCCAGTACAGCTATGGGACACTACAAATAACCAACATCTGGAGCCCCATGCCTGTCCTTGGCACATTAGTGGAGCGGCGGTCCTTACCCTCCTTTTTCTCTTTACATGTGCCCTGGCTGTGCACCCTTGTCAGTGTCCACCCATGCTTTATTTCAGATAAGGTAAGACTGTCTTCTGCTGTTCTGGGAGTCACTGGAAAGGGAGCAGCCAAAAACCCTATGCTGTCCCATTGCCCAATATTGTGTTGCTGGGTGCATGACAGAGGGCATACCCAGCCAGCATGGATCTTGTGATCCACCGGGATCGCAGTTGGGAACTTGGAGACTCTACAGCACAGTCCCATAGTGCTGCTGTCCTTGGTAAGCATGGGCTTGGGTGTGCCACTGTGATGTAATGCAAAAACATGCAAAAAGACACAGCCTGGGTCAGTCTAGGTGTTTTGACATGTTGCCTTGATGTAGCTCTCCACTCAGTCTCCCTCCCTTCAGGTGTAGTCAGTGTATGTAGGTCAGGGCAACAGGGTTTACATTAGCTACTCCCTTCTACTCCTAATGGCCATTGCAGAAAGGACACATGTAAATGGAAAAGGCAGAGGTAAAGCAGAGTGCCTCACCTGTTTTTTTCAGTGTACATGTGCTCTTTCTGTGCCCCCATGTCAGTTAGCAGCAAAGCTTTTCAGCACCAATGCCAGGAAGGTCCTTCTTCAGTTTTTTTTTGCCAACTGCTCTTAGGTTGCTGGGTGCATGACAGAGGGCATACCCAGCCAGCATGGATCTTGTGTTGCTGGGTGCATGACAGAGGGCATACCCAGCCAGCATGGATCTTGTGATCCACCGGGATCGCAGTTGGGAACTTGGAGACTCTACAGCACAGTCCCATAGTGCTGCTGTCCCAGGTAAGCATGGGCTTGGGTGTGCCACTGTGATGTAATGCAAAAAGACACAGCCTGGGTCAGTCTTGGTCTTTTGACATGTTGCATTGATGTAGCTCTCCACTCAGTCTCCCTGCCTTCAGGTGTAGTCAGTGTATGTAAGTGAGAGTAGAAAATGTATGAAGGTCAGGACAGCAATTAGTGAGTTACTTCAGTCCCTCATCCCTTAGGTCCATTGCTGAATGGGCACATGTAAAGAGAAAAGGCAGACTGCTGACACTGAAGGAGGTCATGAGACCATAGTGGTATCAGCAGTCTGAGTGGGCAGCCAGCACAGCTATGGGACACTACAGATAACCAACATCTGGAGCCCCATGCCTGTCCTTGGCATATTAGTGGAGCGGCAGTCCTTACCCTGCTTTTTCTCTTTACATGTGCCCTGGCCGTGAACCCTTGTCAGTGTCCACCCATGCTTTATTTCAGATATGGTAAGACGGTCTTCTGCTGTTCTGGGAGTCACTGGAAAGGGAGCAGCCAAAAACCCTATGCTGTCCCATCGCCCAATATTGTGTTACTGGGTGCATGACAGAGGGCATACCCAGCCAGCATGCATCTTGTGATCCACCGGGATCGCAGTTGGGAACTTGGAGACTCTACAGCACAGTCCCATAGTGCTGCTGTCCTAGGTAAGCATGGGCTTGGGTGTGCCACTGTGATGTAATGCAAAAACATGCAAAAAGACACAGCCTGGGTCAGTCTTGGTCTTTTGACATGTTGCCTTGATGTAGCTCTCCACTCAGCCTCCCTGCCTTCAGGTGTAGTCAGTGTATGTAGGTGAGAGTAGTAAACGTATGAAGGTCAGGACAGCAATTAGTGAGTTACTTCAGTCCCTCATCCCTCAGGTCTATTGCTGAATGGGCACATGTAAAGAGAAAAGGCAGAGGTAAGGCAGACTGCTGACACTGAAGGAGGTCATGAGACCATAGTGGTATCAGCAGTCTGAGTGGGCAGCCAGCACAGCTATGGAACACTACAGATAACCAACATCTGGAGCCCCATGCCTGTCCTTGGCATATTAGTGGAGCGGCGGTCCTTACCCTGCGTTTTCTCTTTACATGTGCCCTGGCTGTGCACCCTTGTCAGTGTCCACCCATGCTTTATTTCAGATAAGATAAGACTGTCTTCTGCTGTTCAGACGTTTACAGAATGCGTTCATGCATGGCTTGATGCACAGTGTCGGTGGATCGACAATATGCCATAACGGCATCACCACCGAAGATGTCCACCGGTTCAGAAGGGATGGCATTCACCTAACTGAGGAGGGCATTGCATTGTTCTTGACCAACCTCCACAATGGCATGAGGAGAGCCATGCATGATTGTGAGAAGAATGGAAAACACCCATGACCAAGTTGGACCAGTATAGTAAGTAAAACACTATTATGAAATGTGTTGTGTAAAATTAATTTCTCTGAGCTTGGCAAATAACTGTTATGGAAATTATGATTTTTTTTCATATTTTGGTAAATAACTTTGCAAGGGAGCATCTGAATGTGCTAAGTAATACCTCATTTTGAAAAGATTATTTATAGTTCTAACATGGTAAAAGAATGGTGCCTGTATGTTGTACTCATAGGCAGATATCAAAGTTTGTTTGGGACTTACGGTTATGGAAATTATGATTTTTTTTTCATATTTTGGTAAATAACTTTGCAAGGCAGCATCTGAATGTGCCAAGTAATATCTCATTTTGAAGACAGTATTGCTGGTTCTAATATGGTAAAAGAATTGTGCCTGTATGTTTGAAACATGTGCAGATATCAAAGTTTGCTTGAGACTTATGGTTATGGAAATTATGATTTTTTCATATTTTGGTAAATAACTTTGCAAGGCAGCATCTGAATGTGCCAAGTAATATCTCATTTTGAAGACAGTATTGGTGGTTCTAATATGGTAAAAGAATTGTGCCTGTATGTTTGAAACATGTGCAGATATCAAAGTTTGCTTGAGACTTATGGTTATGGAAATTATGATTTTTTCATATTTTGGTAAATAACTTTGCAAGGCAGCATCTGAATGTGCCAAGTAATATCTCATTTTGAAGACAGTATTGCTGGTTCTAATATGGTAAAAGAATTGTGCCTGTATGTTTGACACATGTGCAGATATCAGTTTGCTTGAGACTTATGGTTATGGAAATTATGATTTTTTTCATATTTTGGTAAATAACTTTGCAAGGCAGCATCTGAATGTGCCAAGTAATATCTCATTTTGAAGACAGTATTGCTGGTTCTAATATGGTAAAACAATTGTGCCTGTATGTTTGACACGTGCAGATATCAAAGTTTGTTTGAAACTTACGGTTATGGAAATTATGATTTTTTTTCATATTTTGGTAAATAACTTTGCAAGGGAGCATCTGAATGTGCCAAGTAATATGTCATTTTGAAGACCGTATTGCTGGTTCTAACTTGGTAAAAGAATTGTGCCTGTATGTTTGAAACATGTGCAGATATCAAAGCTTGTTTCAGACTTAGGTTATGAAAATTATGATTTTTTTTTCATATTTTGGTAAATAACTTTGCAAGGGAGCATCTGAATGTGCTAAGTAATACCTCATTTTGAAAAGATTATTTATAGTTCTAACATGGTAAAATAATGGTGCCTGTATGTTGTACTCATAGTCAGATATCAAAGTTTGTTTCGGACTTAGGTTATGGAAATTATGATTTTTTTCATATTTTGGTAAATAACTTTGCAAGGGAGCACCGCATTGTGTGAAGTAATACCTCATTTTGAAGACAGTGTTATTCCTTACAACATGGTAAAAGAACTGTGTCTGTGCACTGTACACACGTACAGATATCACAGTTTGTTTAGTCTTGTACGAATATGAAAATTATACATTTACAATACTTCTCATTATTATGCCCATATCTTTGCGAGGGAGCATGGTAACCACACAAATGATGCATCATTTTGAAGCTGACATTCAGATGCACAACTTCTACGCTGATATGTAGGCTCTGTCTGTTACAGGTGATGAGATATTATGCTTTGTTTATTTATCAATTATGAGAAATAATATACTAATCATATTTCTGTGTATATCTCATGAAAGGAGTGTCACACAGTTATGGTTAATGTATCATTTTAAAGCTGACATTCATACTAACAAATTAAATTCAAATTGTATGGGTCTGCATGGTACATAGACCAAGATATTGTGCTTTGCTTTTCCAAAAAGTTAAAAAATTTGCTCAATATCAGCATTCCTTGCCAAATATTTAATAATGACTTTGATATGCACTATCAACATTTACATTGTTGGAAAGGTCAGTGTCTGCTGAACAACTTTCGCGTTTACATTTTTAGTGTAGCTCATAGTTAAAGAGTTATGAACATTTGTTTTCTGTATAGTTTTACAAATGGATTTTCTGAAAATGAGCTCAGGCTGCACTGTTGTTCCTATGGTGGAATTAAGCAGGCAGCTTTTTCTGAGCTGCTCCGGAGTGAATGAGTTAAGGAGTTCCAGGAATCCCTCAGGGGGTGGTATTCTTAGCATAGGTTGCTGTAATTCCTTGAGGCCCTTGAGAAATTACCTCAGGGTCATCAGTAGGATTCCTACAGAGAAATTTGTGTCAGTCAGGGACTCTAATACCTGTCTGGTTTTCTGGGTGCAGGAGAGAACTGGGTGCAGGAGGGAAGGTGCCCGGAGTCCAACTGGATTCCAGGAAAACATCCTGCACAACATCCAGGACTGGGGGTGGGGGTGGGGTGGCCAAGGGTCTGTGCTGTGGAAGATCTAGGAATTCCCTGAGTCTCTTTTTAGACTGAGGGCAGTCTTGATTCTCCCATTGGAAATGCTCCCTTAAGGTATGCAGGGTTTCCCCAAAGCAAAAATCCTCTGGGGGAGATGCTGAAGGAAATTAATCCTCCACATCAGAGTCCTCATAAGTAGAGAGGGGTTGCAAGTCTTCATATTCAGATGCATCAGATTCATCTGACTCTTGTTCAGACAGAACTACAGGGGACAGATCGGCTTCCCCTGATCAGCATTGATAAGGTCTTCCGCTATTTTAAGCATTTGAGACTGAGGCAAGGAAGCAGGTGCTTGAGAGTGGGTCATCAGTTTCTTGGGTGTGGTTCATACCCTGGGCCTTAGAAACTCGGTCACTTTTGAAAGAATGGTAGTCGTGAAAGAAGACTTTGGTTTGTGTCGAGAATCGGTAGTGCGAAGGACTTCCTCGGAAGCCGGTGCCTGCTCAGTGGCTCCGGACCCATTCAAGGTAGAGACGACTGCAGGATCCTTAGTCGAAGAAGAGTTTTGCAGCATACCAGACTCCAAAAGGGTATTGGTAGCGGCCTGCGAATCCACAGAAGTGGGCATTAGGGGATGCAAAAGCACCTCACTGAGGACCGGAGAACTGACGACTAGCTTAACGGAAGCGTCGGTAGGTTTGGACCTGTGCGGTCTGTCTCTGTCTTTACATTTTTTTGGAAGATCTGCTGTCGGATGGCTTACCGAAGCCATATCGGAGTTCGAGGACTGTAAACGAAAATAACTGGCTATAATAAGGGCCCGACGATGGATAGTTCTGGCGTTAAAGCACAGAAGGGACAATGGGGGACGTCGTGGTCTGGGCCTAAACAAGTGACAGTAAAAATGGAAGTCTTTGTGTGGTATTTGCTTTTCACAGGCGAGACAATTATTAACTTTTTCTGATATCGGTTATTGCAAGAAAAAAGGATCCCCAACGGGGTACTTAGCTTTAGAAGACTTCAACTTCAATTTGGTAGATGAAAACTCAGGTTGCGGCCAACCAGCACTCGTGCAAACTGCTTCTGCTTCGGGCTCTACGGCAAGAAAGACTGATGTAATGGCGTTGGCTGGCTTAAGTTTTACTGCTGATGACCTGAAGTCACTCCTGGAGCGATAGCAACCAACGCAGAAATACTAAGTCTCTGGTATTCGGGCCGGCCGAGAGCTACCCGGCAGGGATAACTCAAATGTGATGACTGCAATAGTGAAACATGAAAAACATCCCAATCACCCACACAGTCAGATTTAGAGTCGGCATCTGTGGATGTACTAGAGTTCCCTTGTTCTGTGTGAGTAGGTCCATTCCATGGGGTAACTTGTGGTGACTGTCCTTGGCTAAATGCAGGAAGAGGGGGAACCAATGCTGTCTTGGCCAAAAGGGAGTCACCAGCAAGATTTCTGACTGCTCCCACTGGATTTTCAGCAGAACCTTTTGGAGAAGTGGGAAGGTGGGGAATGCAGACAGAAACATCTCCTTGCAAGAGAAAGATAGAGTGTCCACCTTCCATGTCAAGAGACCCTGGCATAAAATTTGGGAAGTGGTCTGTTCATGGGGGAGGCAAAGAGATCTATCCGAGGTATACCCCATCGATGGACCATGTCCAGTAACACATCCCTGTGTAACATCCATTCGTGGGGACTGAGTCATGGACCTGCTGAGTATTTCTGCCACAAAATTCTGAGTCGAGGGAATGTAGACAGCCTGAAGGGAGAGCTGACTCTGCAAAGCCAGTCTGCACAGGAGGTAAGACTTTGTCTCTCCCTGCTTGCTGACGTACCAAAGGACTGCGGTATTATCTGTGAACCACCTTAGGACCTCCGGAGAAATCACAGGCTTGAAGATCTGCAGGGTGAAGCTCAACATGCTCCCTTGTTTGGCCTGGAGACCAGACATCTCTGACCTTCCAGAATTCCAGTGCTGCTCGCCATCCTAAGTCTGAAGCATCTGTGTACAGCTCCTGAGTGGGAAGATGTGGTTGCAAGGGTAGACCTGGTTTCCTTGCAACCTGAAGTATCCACCAGTTTAACTCTCTTTTCAAGCAAGGTAGGAATGAGCAAAAAGTCCACAGGATAAGAGTGTTGCATATAAACTGTCCTCAAGAACCACTGGAATTTTCTCATGTGTAATTTCAATAAAGGGAGCATGGGGATCGTGGAGGCCATGAACCCCAAGAGGTGTAGAAAAGTACAGTTGTGTACACTTACCAGAAATGTAGATTTTCGAGTGTATTCACTGTTGCAGTCATTACATTTGGGTAATCTGCTGGCAGTTTGCCCTCAGTGGGCCTGAATAACAAAGTCTTGGGTCCTGCGTCAGTTGCAGCCTCCTCCTTCCATGATGTCAAGTCGTCAGGGGTATAAAACATGCAGCCGACGCCATTTTAATCAGTTTTTCTTGCCTCAGATGTCAGGTGCCCCCCAAATGGAGAGCAAAAAAATATATATATAGATATATAAACTGTAAATATATAAATGCACTTTAGAAATATAAAATTTACCTTCAACTAAAAGCAAATACACCACAAAGGCTTTTGAGTACAGTGAAGGAAAGAAAAGGGGCTGGCGGGTGGGTAATCCGGACTGCAACAGTGAATACACTCGAACATCTACATTTATGGTAAGTGTACACAACTGTACTACGTTTTTCGTGTTTCACTGTTGCAGTCATTACATTTGGGTAGAATCCCAAAGCTATGGATGGCAGGATGGAACTAAATGGCATTAGGAGCAGCTATAAGGCCCTGCAGGACTGCAGTGGCAAAGCCTGCCCTGGATTTAGAGAAGAGAGGTAAATGATAATGCTCTGTGAACGTATGAACTGAGCTCCAAGTAGCAGCTTCTAGAATGTCTCTGGTAGGGACCCCTTTGAGAAAAGCTGCTGAAGTAGAGGCAGCCCTGGTGGAATGGGATCCGATACCCTTGGGCACAGGTTTATCATGGTGCAAGTAGCAGAAACGAATGCAATGGCTTATCCATTTAGAAATAGTCTGCTTTGATATAGCCTTCTCTGATCCTGCAGCAAATGCGATCAGTAATTGCTCAGACTTTCTTAGAGATTATGTCCTGTTTAAGTAGAATCTTAGTTGTCTGTGTACATCCAATGAATGCAGAATCATCTCCCCCTTGTTTGGCGGATTTGGGAAAAAAGTTGGCAGGTGAATGGTCTGGTTAAGAGCCACACTGGATACCACCTTAGGCATAAAAGAAGGATTGGTCCTGAGGGCCACCCTGTCCGGGTAAAAAATAATGAAAGGCTCCACTGCATTGACAGCCTGTAGTTCTGAAACCCTTCTAGCTGAAGTGACTGCCAAAAGAAAAGCGGTCTTCCAAGAAAGAAATTTTATATCTGCAGTAGCTGCTGGTTCAAAAGGAGGCAGGATGAGTTTTTCCAGCACAAAATTGAGGTCTCATGCAGGAGTTGGCGCTCTCCTGGGAGGCCTTAAATTTTTGGCCCCTCTGAGGTACTGTTTTAGCAGGGGTTGAGAAAAGAAGAGAGGGTCTGTGTTGTAATGAGTAGAGATGGCAGGGGCATGGATTTTTATTGAAGAAAAGATAGGCCCTTGTCAAGCATCTCAGTTAAGTACTGTACAATCTGAGGAATAGTGGGCTTTGCTGTGTCTATTCCTCGTGCTTGGTTCCGAGCACAGAATCTCTTCCATTTATCAGCATAAGATTTTCTAGTACTAGGCCTTCTGGCTTCCAAAATGACATCCATTACAGATTTACTGAGAGATGTGGTTGGTAAAATTAGTTGATTAGCCATGCTGCAAGATTCACAGTTTGGAGCTGAGTGTACAGAATTTGATAGTTCTGCTGAGACAGCAGGTGACGTGTTTGAGGCAAGTACCACGGAGGAAGGTGTGACATACTCCTTAGAAGCGGGTACCAGTGTTGGTGAGGCCAGTCCGGAGCAATTAGAATCATTTTTGGTTTTTCCTGTCTGACTTTTAGTAAGACCTTGGAGAGTAGAGGCAGAGGGGGAAAGGCATAGGCAATAGGTTTTTCCAGCTGAAGGATAGAGCATCCACTTTCCATGCTTTTTTGTGATGAGTTCTTGTGCAGAATTTGTCCAACTGATAGTTTTGGGGAGAGGCAAATAGATCCATGTCTGGGCTTCCCCATTTCTGTGTTAACATGCTGAAGATTTGTGGATCCAGTTTCCATTCGTGCGGGTCCATAAGATTTCTGCTTAGGTTGTCTGCCAGAGTATTTTGTTTTCCTGGCAGGAATTGAGCTTGAAGATGTATTTGGTAAGTCAAGGCTGTGTTCCACAAGCCAATGGCTAGTCTGCAAAGGGGGTAGGAGTGGGTAACACCCTGCTTGTTTATGTACCACTAACTGTGGTGCTGTCCATCTTTAACAGTAGTTGTCCTAGATGAAGTAAGTCCTTGAAGGCTGTCAGAGCATTCTGAACAGCTAGCATTTCTTTCTGCTTGATATGTAGATGCATTTGGTTTGGGCTCCATTTGCCCTGAATGCATCTCCCTGCCAGGTGGGCCCCCCGAGCATAGTCTGATGCATCTGCAGTTAGGGTTTGGATGGCAGGGGGTAGAGTAAATGACAGTCCCTTGTTTCGGTGACATGTCTCTGCCCACCAAAGAAACTCCTATTGCAGGCAGGGAATGAGAGGAATCATTGTTTCCAGGCTGTGACAATGTTGATTCCATAAGCTTTTTAGGTACCATTGAAGTTTCCTCATATGCAGTCTTGCATATGGAATTAGAAGACTGCAGGATGCCATGAACCCCAAAGCCTGCAGAATTTGTCTTGCAAATAACTGGGTTTCTGTTGCAATTTTTTGATGTATGTTGTCAATTGCATTTGTTTGTCTGGCATGAGGTAAGCCATCTGGGCAGTTGTATTCAAGCTTTCACCCAGGAATGTAATTTCAGAGGGTACCAGTTGTGATTTATTTTCGTTTATGGTGTACCCTAGGCATGCTAGAAGCCTTTTTACAAATGCCAGATGTTGAAGAAGAGTGTGCTTGTCCTCTGCCTGAATGAGACAATCGTCCAGATAAGGATAAATTTGAATGTTTCTTTGTCTGCAGAATGCAATTACTGGCACCAGGCACTTTGTAAAGACCCTGGGCGCAGTAGATAAGCCATTTGGCAGTGCAGAGAATTGGTAATGCAAAAAGCCTGCTTTGAAGCGGAGGTATCTTCTGCAAGATTCCCTTCTTGGGATATGCAGGTATGCCTCTTAAGTCTAGAGTTACCAGCCAGGCATTCTTGCCTAGCATAGGCAGTAGTTGTTGTAAAGTCAGCATTTTGAATTTTGGAATGTCCAGGAATGTGTTCAGAATTGATAAGTCCAGTATTGGATGCCATGATTCGTCTTTTCTCAGTACCAGGAAAAGTCTTGAATAAAATCCTTGTCCTTTTTCCTTTTCTGGTACCGGTTGAATAGCCCCCATATCCATGAGGGACATGACTTGTTTCTGGGCCTTTGCCCACTGTTTTTTTGGCAGATCTGGACATCCGTCTGGAATTGGCAAAGTGTGGAAATCAAATATGTACCCCTGGGATACTATGTTTAATACCCACTTGTCCTGGGGTAATTAACTGCCAATTTTGAGCATGAAGTGCTAGTTTTCCCCCCAAGGGGGCTGCCAAAAGATAAGTTCTTGGAGATGGTAGAAGCCATTGAGACGACTTACTGCAGGGTTATGCTTTGTTACCTCCGGATTTGGATGTGGAGGCACCCCATTGCTTTGATCTGTAAGATCCCTGTGATTGATATATGCAGCCTTTGGAGCACCTGGGTTTGCTCTGAGTGGCTCTGTTGGACACAGGAAAGGACCAATTCTTAGTAGGCCAGTGCCTACTGAACCTGGGTGGCTGCACTTGCAAGAAATCTTTTACAGTTTGCATAGATTTAGCTTTGTCTTCCAATTTCTTTAAAACCTCGTCTGCCTTATTACCAAACAGACTATCATGCTGTAAAGGGGCATCCAACAATTTAGCTTTAACATGATCAGGCAGATTTTGCTCCTTGAGCCAGGCATGCCTTCTTATCACAGATCCAGTTATGGCGGCCCTGCAAGAGGCCTCCAAGGAATCAAAACCACATTGCAAAGTATGCTTTCCAACCTGTTCTGCTGAATGCAATAAATCCTGTAACTCTATTTTCCACACAATCAGAAATCAACATCATTTTCTGTTTCTGTAAGCCCATAACATGCTGTTGATATTTAAGCATATGAAACTGGCAGTCTAAAGCCCTGATTGCCAAGGTTGCAGACATATAAACCTTCTTACCCCATCTGTTCAGCGCCCTGGAATCTCTATCAGAAGGGGTAGGATTTTTGGCTGTAGAAGCCTTAACACCCTTGGGACCCTGAGAAATAGTCTCAGGATCAGCAGCAGGATTTTTGCAAAGAAATTTGTGGGAGTCAGGAACCCTGTAATATCTGTCTGGCTTACTAGGAGCCAGAGGCAGGGAATCAGAAGCCAAGCTTGATTTAGAGAACACATCATCAACAATGTCTAATACAAGAGGTATTGCCAAAGGCCTATGCTGAGGAAGAAGAAAATCCCTAAGCCTGTTTTTTGACTCAGAGAAGTCCTGACTCTCCCAGTGAAAATGTTCCCTTAAAGTATGCAAAGTCTCTCTAAAAGAGTAATATTCAGGAGGAGATGCAGATGGGATGGATTCCTCTGCATCAGAATCCTCATAAGGTGGAACAGAAAATTCCTGATCAGAAGAGGAATCAGAAGAAATGGAAACCTGATCTGAAGATTCATAATCAGTGCCTTGCCTAGGCCTCTTAGCAGTGGGGGTTGGGAACCCTGATCAAGGTAATTAAATCCTCAGCCATTTTGATCAGTTTTTTTTAGGCATAGGGGCCTGAGCATGTGGCTCATGCGTCGTTTTCGTTTTTTTAAGACATAGAAGTCGGTTCTGACCTTGTTTTTTTTTTGATGACGTCGGTTTAATATAAAAATGTTGAGGCCTGAAAACACCCTCAGAAGCTGGTGCCTGCTCAGCGGCTCCGGACCCATCCAAGGGAGAGACATCCGCGGGTTCAATACTTTGCAAATCTCGCTGCATACCGGACTCCGAATGGGTCTCGGAAGAGGCCTGCGACTCAAACGTAGCGGGTTTCAGGGGCTGCAATAGCACCTCACTGAGTACCGGTGAACCAGAGACTGGTTAGGAGAAGCTTCGTCGTCTGTTTTGGACCTCGACGGTCTGTCTCTGTCTTTTTCCTTGCGTTTTTTGTGAACTCCGGTAGTCGGATTATTAACCGATGACATTTCAGGGGAATTAAATCTTGAACCAAAATATTTAGAAGCAAAAATATACCGACGCTTAATAGTGTGTTGGTTAAATTTAGCACAAAACCAACAGCAAGGCACATTGTGATCAGGGCCTAGGCAAGGAATACAGTACAATGAAAATCCTTATGAGGTATTTGCTTCCCACAAGTAATGCAATTATTAACTTTTACTGACATCGGTAAGGAGCAAGAAAATGTTTCCCCAACGGGGTACATAGCTTTAGTTTTGAAGACTTCGGTCCTGAAACTCAAACGAAAATTTCAGGAGTCAGCTGACCGGCACTTACAAACTGCTCTGCTTCGGGCACTGCGTGGCAAGAAAGACTGATTAAAATGGCGTTGGTTGCATGTTTTATACCCCTGACGACCTGACGTCATGGAAGAGGAGACAGCAACAGACACAGGACCCAGGACTTTGTTATTCAGGCCGACTGAGGTCAACCTGCCAGCAGATTACCCAAATGTAATGACTGCAACAGTGAAACACTAAGAACATCTCCCTGGCAGACAGGGATTGGAGGAGCAAGAGGTCCTGGAAATAGGAAGTTAAGGACAGGACTTTTTCTGAAGGTAAGGAGGCTAGCATCTGGTTTGTCTGAATCCTGCAGCCCAGGAAAATGTGGCCTTGGGAAGGGATCAGAGCAGGTCTCTGATAGTTGATTGTGAACCCTAGACTTCTCCAGGAGAGCCACCATGAAGGACAGATTCTCCTCCTGAAGGGTGTCTGGAGATGGAGCCTGGAGGAGCAGGGTCATCTAGGTAAGGAAAAAAGCTGTATGCCTTGTAGTCTGCAGTAGGCTATGACAGGATCTAAGCATCTTGTGAAGATCCTCAGTGCCGTAGACAGTCCAAAGGGAAAGCACAGAACTGATGAGGAAGCAACTGAAAAGTGATGAAATTTCCTGAACTCAAGGTGAATGGGGATATGAATGTAGGCATCTTTGATGTCTAATAACACCATAAAGGCCTGGGGAAGAATGAGAGGAAGGAGGGTGGGTAATGTTAGCATACGAAAGGTGGGAACTTTTAGAAAGGCATTTAGATGAGAAAGAATGGGCTTCCAAGGAACATCCTGGAGTAAAATCCTTTTCCAACTTGGCAGGGTGGGACTTCCTGAACAGTGCCTTGAGAAAGCTGGCTGGATATGACCTGGGGGAAATATTCCAATTGTTCTTTCGAAAGTTATGGCATACCCCTGAAAGAGGGAAGAGTTTTCCAAACCATGAAATTTATTTATTTATTTATTTATTTATTTACTTGACGTTTGTTAACTGGGTTAGTCCGACCGGACAGCAGAGCCCCCTTTTCAGCGGAGACCTGAGTAGAAAAGCTCCACAGATAAACAAATACAAAAAGAAAACATCATAAAATATTAACATACAAGTGTACATACACAGGAGAAACAGAATACAACTTAGAAATGAACATATTAGAATACAAGACTAATACTGAGGATTTAACCAGCCATGATGCAAATTAAGTATATAAAACATAACATATAAAGTTAGATTCTATCTAGCAATTACCATCACAGAGAAATTCAAGGTTGGTATAATATCATAAAGACCTTAAATGAGTAGTTGTGATAAGGTGTGAGAAGGGGAAGGGGAAGAGGACAGGGAGTAGTTTAGGTGGAAGTGGGACAAGGACAAGTCCAGGAATTAGTAATTAAGTCCGTTAGAAGCTTTTTGAAGTTAAGAAAGTTGCCATTTGATCTTAGAGAAAGGGGAAGTTTGTTCCAGGCACTGACAATGGAGTGGCTGTATAAAAGTTTGCCAGTATCTTTTGCGACTATATTACCCGACTGAATGTTTAGGTTAGCGAATAACTAAACATCGAACTGGTAATGTCGAAAAATTAAAACAGCGAACGGCCGATTTAACACAGGAAATTAATTCTCTCAGCTGCAAAAAAAAAAAAAAAATTACCCCCCCCCCCCCAACCAACTAAATATACCAACTCCGAGATCGCTCTACAGTGGGGAAAGCAGCAAAATCCACAATGGCCAAGGGAATTCTTTCCCTGCATTAAAACAAGAAGTTATGTACTCACCATAACGTTCAATGTATGTAGCCCATCTCGCCTCACATTCTTACCCGTGGGTTTGGAGCCGAACCTCGGCTCCGACTCGGCCATACTCTAGGCTCGAAGTCTTCAATTGGCTCGTGGCTAAGAGGTATCCCATGGTGCAACGTTCCTATTCCCCAGATCTTGTTTGCAGTGAGCTCACACACACACACACACACACACACACACACACACACACACACACACACACACACACACACACACACACAGAAACACGTTGAGAAGAAGAACCAACTCAACCTATCAAGAAGGAGTGCTGAAACCAGAGACTCGACCTCTAGGTCCTCCAGGAGGGGGTAGGTGGGTGGATTAGTAAGGATGTGAGGCGACATGGACTACATACATTGAACGTTATGGTGAGTACATAACTTCTTGATGTTATGTAGTCCAATCTCGCCTACATTCTTACCAATTGGACAGCGTCCCTAGCACCTAGACCTTGGGTGGCTCACTGGAAAATACCCCTGAGCACTGCAGAACCAAATGTGGATTTGCCCCTTGATACCAGATCCAATTTGTAATGAGTAATAAAGGTGTGAGGAGATGCCCAAGTAGCTGCAGCACAAATATCATCCATAGACATCCTGGCCTGAAAGGCAGTAGAAGTAGACACCGAACATGTATAGTGAGCCTTTACCTTGAAGGGTAATTCCTTGTCATTTGAAGAAAAGATGAAAGAAATGCAGCTAGAAATCCATCTGGACAGAGTTACTTTGGAAAGTGAAGTCTTTAGTCTGTTTTCTGAAATGAGACAAAAAGCTGGTAAGATTTTCTAAAATCCTTTGTTCTATGTAAATAGAAACACAATTGTCTGTGGACATCCAGCTGATGAAATTTAAATTCTGCCTTGTTAGAGAATCCAGGAAAAAACACAGGCAACTCAATAGACTGGTTGAGGTTTACCACTGAAGCAACCTTAGGCATAAAGGAAGGATTAGGTCTTAGCGAAACCCTATCCTTGTGAAACATCAAGTAAAGGGCTGGACTGATAAAGCTTGGAGTTCAGAGATTCGCCTAGTCGAAGTGACGGCTATCAAAAAGAGCATCTTCCAAGACAAAAATTTTAGGTCACAGGTTGCCACGGGCTCAAAAGGAAGTGAGGTAAGCTGCTGTAGCACAAAATTAAGGTCCCATGGCATAACAGGATCAAAGATCGGAGGTCGTAGAAGCATAGTCCCTTTGAGAAAGGCCCTACAAAGTCTATGCGCCATTATATTAGGTTCATTAGCAACATGAAAAGAAGAAATGGCTGCCAAATGTACTTTAATAGTTGCCGCAGCAGATCCCTGACTAAACAGTTGAGAGAGAAACTCTAAAATAGATGAGATGGGAGCTGTGTAGGGATCAATCTGTCTTTCATGAGCCCAAATGGAAAATCTCTTCCACTTACTGGAATAAATCTTCCTAGTAGAAGGCTTGTGGGAGGAAGACAAAATATAAGCCACCTCCGGTGAAAAATCATGAAGCCTGACGAGGGACGGAATTGGAGCAGCCATGCTGTCAACCTGAGGGTTTGGATGGAGGGGTGGAACTGCCCTAACATACGAGTCAAGAGATCCGGCTCTGGGTCCAGAAACCACGGCTCGTCCATTAGATAAAGGTGAAGAAAGGGGAACCAGATCTGACGAGGCCCGTGTGGAGCAATCAGTATCATTTTGCTTCCCAAAGACTGTGCTTTCTGAATAACCTTCGTTATCAGGGGAATTGGAGGGAAGGCATAGAGAAGACCGGAAGGCCAATCGTGAACTAGAGCATCCCTGGGTGTTTCCCCCTCCGGGGGAATAAGGGTGAAGTAGCTGCTGCATTTGGCATTGAGGGGGCTGGCAAATAGATCGCAGCAAGGCTGACCCCATTTGCGGAAAATCCGTTCCGCCACCTGTTCGTTCAGGGACTACTCGTGAGGCATCAGAATAGCTCTGCTCAGCCTGTCGGCAATCACGTTGGACTTCCCCGAAATGTGCGTTGCCACTAGAAAGTGCTGGGAAGATACTGCCCACTGCCACACTCGAAGAGTCTCTCTACAAAGGGGATATGACCTGGTTCCTCCCTGTTTGTTCAGATAAAGACCACAGACATGTTGTCCGAGTGGATTGCATTTGCCCCAAGAGGAAGAAAGCTGTGAAGTGCTTGCAGCGCTAATAGCACGACCCGCATCTCTAAGACATTGATATGCAAATGGATCTCGTGTTCCTGCCACGTGCCTTGGACAGTCCTGCCGAGATAATGCCCCCCCCCCCCACCCGATCTGAGAGGCATCTGTGGTCACAGTGGCAATCGGAGGAGGAAGAACGAAAGGCATACCCGTGTTGAGATTGCTGGCTGAAGCCACCAGCGCAGATCCTGCTTGCACCTGTCTGTTATTACAATAAGATGGGAGAGAGGAAGGTACTGAAGAGACCATTGGGCAAAAAGTAGCCACTGAAGAATCCTCATGTGAAGTCTTGCAAGAGGGACTAGCATAATCGTGGCAGCCATGGTACCCAACAGCTGGAGGACCACTTTTGCCTCAACCTTCTTCAGTGGTAGTAGAGCGTAGACTTGTTGCTGTAAAACCTGAATTCTTTCTTCTGGTAGGAAGACCCTCATGAGCACTGTGTCTAATTTGGCGCTGATAAAGGTGACACGCTGCGAGGGCAACAATGCAGACTTTTCCCAATTCAAGATGATTCCCAGACTTTGGCACAGTGCAATAGTGGCATCCCTGGTCTGTAGTAGTAGATGCCTGGTGGTGGCAGACAGGAGCCAGTCGTCCAGGTACAGAAACACTTGGAATCCTATACGTCTCAAGTGAGCCGTTACTACTGCCATGCATTTGGTGAACACCCTGGGGGCTGTGGTGAGACCAAAGGGCAGGGCGCAAAACTGAAAATGACTGGCTCCCAGCTGGAAGCGTAGGTGTCGTCTGGATGCCCTGTCCATTTGTATATGGTAGTAAGCATCCTTGAGGTCGATGGAGCACATCCACACATCTTTCCCTAATAAAGGGAGAATTGACTAACGTGACCATGTGGAACTTGGACTTCTCTACATGAAGGTTCAAACGGCTGAGATCCAAAATGGGTGTTAGGTCCCCTGTTCTTTTCGGCACCAAAAAGAATCTGGAGTAAGTCCCTAATCCTACTTGGTCTGAGGGGACGGGCTGGATGGCTCCTTTTAACAGCAACTTTTGAACTTCTAAGGTTGTGGAATCCCTTTGACTGGGTGGAACGTCTGGGATTCTTTTGTTTGGAGGAGGAGATGAAAGAAAGGGAATGCGATAACCTCTGGAGATTATCTCTAATACCCACTCGTCTTGGGTGATGTCGAGCCAGGCTTCTGGGTATAGAGAAATGCAACCCCCGACTGGCTCCAGAGACGCGCAGTCGGGCCTCCTCTCAGGAGCGCTGGTAGGGGGAGCCACGAAAGGAATCGCGGTCCCCCTGGTTATGTGGGCCTCCTTTGCCTCTAGGGCGGCGTCTACCTGAATTTCCACCCCCTCCTCTGCCTCTGGAGGGGGAATCACTCTGTGCTTCGTGAAAAAACCTCTGCGATTTTCTGAACCACATTTTCCTACCCTTCTGGCTCTTGGGATAAGGTCTAGAAGGCATGGAAAAACGTACTCCCATGGCAGACAGGGTTTTTCCTTCCTGCTCGCACCTAGTGAGAGTATCCTTCACCTTGGTTCCAAAGGATGAACCATCAAAGGGCGCGTTGGTGAAGGTAGACTTGAAGGCCTCTGCGAAGTTGCACAGGCGCATGCAGGAGTGTCTCCTAAGAGAAACTCCGGAACCTGCAGCCCTGCCCTGCTTGCTCCATCGACTGCGTACGAGATCAGCCTCATGGAGGAGTTAGCAATAGAATTTAGGGTAGACATCTGTGCACTGACTTTCTGAGCCACAGCATCAGAAACGTTACCCTGTAAAGAATCTCCCAATTCCTTTAGAAGATCTCTTTGGAGCCGTGTAAAATACGATAAGTAGTTCAGTGACCGCAGTGTAAAGCCCGCTGAAGAGAACACACGCTTCCCATACCTGTCCATAGCCCTGGACTCCTTGTTAGGGGGATGGACGGTAGATGAAGTTTCTGCAAGTTCTTTCTAGGTGGCTGTTGCCACCACCATGGCATCTACTTGGAACGCCTTCTGAAAGAAATTCTCTATCAGGGGGAGTGGACAAAAACTTGTTGGTTCTTCTAAGGACCGGTTCCGCAGTGTCTGGAGTTTCCCACACCTTTCAACAAATGAGGTCCAGGAGTTCGTCGAACGGGGGAGAAACCCAACAGGCAGAGGGTTGGGAACCAAAGGCCTTCAGGAACATAGACTCCTCCTCAGAAGGGGCTTTAGATGGCCAGTCACCTCTCTGTCTCAGTATTTCCAAGATATCTGAAAAAGAGATATCATCAGAAGATGACTTAAGGGACTCCTCGAGGTCAGTGTCAGATGTAAGGGACTCATCTTGGGAGTCAATGTGCTTCCTCTCTTGCACACTCTCTGGGTGGCTCCTCAGGTAAAAAAACCCTTCAGAAAGCTGGGACTACTCATGGAGGTATCTTGAGGCCTTAGGTCTCCTCTGTCCCAAGACAGAGGGTGATCTGATACTAACATCGGTGCTGGAGGGGGAAGAGTGTCGGTACCATAAGATGCAGCTGACGACTGGCCAGCAAACTCTTCATAACCTCGAAGGCTGATCCCCCTGGCTCCGATGGTCGACTAACCGCAGAAGACAACCTCGGAGCCAAGGAAATAAGGTCTGAAGCCGATGTCTGGTCCATGCTCACCCGAGCCGAAGTGCTGAGAAGAAGGCTCAGAGCCGAAGATCGACCCGATACCTCCCTCTCGGCCCCGACCACAGAGCTGTGGAACCTGGACCCCATGGAAGGCGCCGACAGGGTCGGAGCGGTGATCGGAGCCGAAGTGCCAGAAAGGGCAACTGGAGCCGATCTCAAGGCATCAGACGGAACAGACAGCTCTGGCTCCGAAGAAAGGTCTGGAGGAGGAAAAGCCAAAGATGAAGGGGGGACGGGCCAGAGCCGAAAGCAATTTAGCCAGCACCGATGACTGAAGCAGTTTCTTCACCACTCTATTGACATAGTCATCGGAAAGTGTCCTGGAGGATCTAGAGGACATGGTCGGGGATCTGGATCTCCTTATAGAGGGAGACCTATGAGTAGGGGAGACCGTTCGAAAAACTGGAGACCGGCTCCGAACTGACACATCTGACCTCGGGTGCAATAAACCTTTAGCCGTAGTAGACATCATAGAAGCACTATCTTCTATTGGCTCCGAAGGCAGTGGAGCCGAAGAAGCTATAGTTGTCTTAATTTTCTCTGGTGGCTCCGGGGAGACTGATAGAGCCGGAGAGCACTTCTTAGAAGACTTTTTTATCCAACTTTTTATTTGATTTGAGAGAAGACTTTGAACTGGAGGATCTCTCCAAATCCTCCTCAAAAGATGGTTTCAGCAATCCTCTCAAAATCAGTTTGTTCTTCCTCTCTTGCAGCACGTGGGGGCTAAAAGCATGACAGAACAAACCGGATTCTGTAAATGAATAGCCCCCAAGCAATACACACATACAGAATGCCCATCTGTCAGAGACATTTTGTTGTTACACTTAACACACTTTTTGAAGCCTGAAGGCCTGTGCTCTTTAGACTCCTTGGACATGTAGAGACAAACACACACACACACACACACACACACACACACACACACACACACACACACACACACACACACACACACAGGGGAAAACGGTAGGGGCACCTTCAACACAGAAACCAGAAGCGCGGGGAAACTAGCCTCTAACTCAAACGGCCTAAAGACTGTGAGGTAACCACAGGGAGGGCTAGGCCCTCTAAGTTAAACGGGCCTAGCCCAGGAAAAAAACAACAGGGGAACAACCAACGGTCACACCACAAAAATAACTCTGCCAAGGGGGATTAAAGTGGTAAACAACAGAAACAACAACAGGAAAAACCAGGGGAGGACTAGGTCCTCTAACTGAAACGGGCCTAGCCCGTAAACACCAGGTAAAGCGGGATACCAGAAGAGACACTAACTTGCTAAAAATTACACACACACTAGCTATTAAAATAGCTTTTGGAGCTACTAAATTGAATGAAAGTAGTAAATTTGTACTTAGCCACGGCCAAGAGCGAGACCACGTCCGAGATGTACGAGCGGCAAAAGAGATCTGGGGAATAGGCACATTGCACCATGGGAAACCTCTTAGCCACGAGCCAATTGAAGACTTCGAGCCAGAGTATGGCCGAGTCAGAGCCGAGGTTCAGATCCGAACCCATGGGTAAGAATGTAGGTGAGATTGGACTACATAACATCAAAATTGTTCAGATTTGCAAATGGCCTTAGTGTTATAAAAATAATATCAGCACTATCTATGCAAATCCCAAATGTGAAGAATCTTCTCACTAGCAGACTGCAGAGAAGGAAAAAAGGAGGGCAAATTAATAGACTGATGAAACAACTCATTAACCATCTTGGGCATAAAAAAAGAATTAATACGAAGATACAGCCTTTCCATATGAAAAACTAAAAAAGGAGGAGCAGCCATAACAGCATGGTGTTCAGAGACTCTTGTAGCTGAAGCAAGGGCCAAAAGAAGAACAATCTCAAGTACAATGTTGCAAGGAAGCTGAAGCAGCAGGCTCAAAAAGAGACCGGGTCAACTTTAAGAATAAAACTGAGGTCCCAGAAAGGCTTCCTGGGAGGCCTGATATGAAGGATGCCTTTAAGAAATTGTTTGACCTCAAACCTAGAGGCTAGAGGGGGAGTCAACAGCAGACAAGCAGAAACAGCTGAAAGATGAGCTTTAACAGAAGAATATGCTAACCCAGCATGGAGCTAGTCACACAATAAGAGGAAACGATAGGGATAGCCACAGAAAATGGATCCTCGTTACAAAAAAGGCACCAGACAATAAATTCTCTTCCATTTGGACATGTATGATTTCCTGGTAGTGGGTTTCCTGGCCTCCTGCAGAACCTTAAGCACATCCTCAGAAAAAAGGGAGCAAAATCACCCACAGTGTCAGTTGAAGAGTGGACAGGTGGAGATGGAGCAGGTACCTCGTCTTGTGTGAGAAGGTCCATCCTGTGAGGTAACTTTTGGTGACTGTTCCTGGCTAAATGAAGAAGGGGGAACCAATGCTCTGGACCAAAAGGGAGTCAAAAGCAAGATTCTAGTGTCTTGCTTTACCTTGAGCAGGACCTCAGAATCAGAGGAAGGGGGGAGGAATGGTGTAGAGAAGCATCCCCTTCCAAGGGAAAGAGAGGGCATCCGCCTTCCAAACCAGAGGATTTGGGACTTTGGTGCAATAAAGAGGAAGTTGTCTGTTCAAAGGGGTGGCACAAAGATCCACCTGTGTACCCACCAATGGACAATGTCCAGAAACACATCTCTGTGAAGTATCCATTTGTGAGCCTGTGTACTGGACCTGCTTAAAGAGTCTGTCACTATATTTTGCTCTGAAAGAAAGTATACAGCCTAAAAACCCACTTAATACTGAACAGCTAGATCACAGACATGAAGAGCCAGTCTGCAAAGAAGGTAGGACCATGTCCCTCCTTTCTTATTACTGATCTACCTAATCACTGTGGCATTCTTTGAAGATTTTGAGAGGCCCTGGAAGAAAAAGGGAACGGAAAGTCTGAAGAGCTAAAAAGAGAGCTCTCATCTCCTTTATGTTGATGTGAGCTGACCTTAATGAGGAGGCCAGAGACCTTGGATCTTGTGGGAGCCGAAGGAAGCTTCCCACCCCCCTGTCTGAGGCATCCTAAAAAAGTTCCTGATAAGGGACTGGGGGTTGAAAGCTAAGTCCTGGGTCGACAGAAAGCTGATGAATCCACCACTGAAGCACAACTCTGAGGCATGGAAGGAAAGGAACAAAAAAATCCAGTGGATGTCAGTGTTGAAGCCACACTGACTTTAGGAACCAGTGTAGCTTTCCTGATATGGAGTGTGGCCAGCGGCATCAAAGGAATGGTGGAGACCATAAATCCTGGAACCCTGAGAAAATCCGTTGCCGTGACTGAAGCCAGAAGAAGAAGAGATTGAAACAAGGTGATTACAGAGACAGCCTTGGGTGGAGGCAGGGATGCCAGAATGTGAATGGTCTGGATCCTGCAATCAAGAAACACAGGATCCTGTGAAGGAACCAAGGACGGACTTCTGAAAGTTTATGGTAAACTCCAGGCACTGTAAGAACAAACCATAAACTGGATGTTTTGAAGCAAGATCTTGGGGAATGAAGCATGAATGAGCAGGTCATCCAAATAAGGAAAGATCTGAATTCTTCTTATCCTGCAAAAGGCAAAGACAGGAGCATGGTATTTGCTGAATACCCCTGGGGCAGTAGGGAGGCCAAAGGGCAATGCAGAGAACTGAAAATGCAAGGAGGAAACAGAGAAATGTAAACTTCCTGAAAGGGGGATGAATTGGGATGTGAAGACAAGTATCCTTGAGGTCCAAGGATCCTAAGAAAGCCTGAGGAAGAAGAGGGACTAGGGAGTGAAGGGGCAGCATCCAAAAGGAACCTTCAGAACGGTGTTGAGCTGAGAAAGATCCAGAACAGGTCTCCAGATGATCTCCTTCCTGGGGACCAGAAACTTCCTGGAATAAAACCTCTTCCCTTTCTGGGCATGAGGCACAAATTCAATAGTGCCTGTGCCAGAAGGCCCAAGATTTGTGGTATTTCCCTCAGTCCTTCAGAAATAATCAGCCAAGGTTTCTCCTCAACATCCAGAGAAGATGTCTGCAGAGCCTTCAAGGACATGCAAGAAGTCAGATCCATGCTGGCTTCCAACAGGGTTGTGGCAGAGGAATTTGAAACAAGAACTGGGTGATCCTCTGGGCTTTCACCAGCTTCAAGAGAGACATCTGGGGAAGGTAGCACAGCAGCTGAATCAGGCCTGAGTTTTTTGGCCTTTTTTCTTGGCAGTTGACTAACCTTTAACGCAGGAAGATTTTGCCACTTCACCTTGCACCAACAATTTAAGAAGCTGGTAAATCAACAAGTAGGAGAGATGACTATGTAGGGTATTGGGGACAAATGATTGGAAAAAGTACACTGCATATAGCTGTCAGAAGCACCCAAACAGAAGAGACACTGGTCGTGATGATCTTTATGGGGACTCCGCTACAACATTGACATTTTCCTTTTCTGGATGACATGTAAACTCACAAAAATTAAAGTGAAAAAAGACATGAAGGAAACCCAATGGGGCACATCTGAAACACAGCTTGGTAACTAGCACAGAAGGAGCACTCAGACTGATGATCAGTGATGGCTACAAAGAAGTTCTGAGGTATGTATATACATACGTCACATTTATACCCTACATCTCGAGTGGGGAGCATACATGTGATTTACACGGTCTATAAAATCTAAGGCTTTGGAATACTGGCCAGATATCAGGGCTGCCTTGGTAGGAGGTCCCTTTGTAAAGAATACTGCAACAGTGATATGCAAGAACATGAACTGGAGATGGCGCTGATGGATGCCTCTCTTACACCTTGATGTGCAGATGTCGGTCTTTGGACAAATGTCAGCTAGGGATGTTGTAAAGACTCTGGAAAGTGGGCCAGTCATGGGCTTCTGTATGGCAGGCAGACCCACAAATCAGTACTGCAATACTATGAAGAATATCTACTGTTGCCTGGACCAGAAGGGGGTCACCACAATGATTTTGAGCGATTCCTTCTGAATCTTCAGAAATATACTGGATATCATTGGAAATGGTGGAAAAGCATACAGGAACAAGGAAGTAAAGGAAAAGGCAACTGTCTTCCAGGTAGGTTTGCGTGGAGTACTAGTGCAGAAACTCGCCAGCTCATTGTTCAGAGAGAAGGCAAACAGGTCTACTTGAGGAAATGGTTTACCTCTGAAAGGTTGAAACTCAAAATGTCGAAATACAGTTGTGCAGAAGTATGTTTTTAAGTTTACAGAAATGCAAATATAAACAGAGCGAACTCATGAAATTGCGAACTGCTTCTGCAGTTCATCGTATTTGTTTTCGCACATCTGAATGCGAGCTAATTGGATGTCGTGATAATATAATGTGATTCTGTACCTGAAATAGTTCTGTTTTGCTTCCCCAACCGGTTTTCCCGTGACGTAAACAGTTAGCAGATTAAAATTGTGTACAGGCGCGCAGATAAGAAATATATACAATGATTAAGAAAAGTGATAAAATGTACATTGGTACTACCATAACGTATTTTTAGGGTGATGATGTGTGTAATGTGCAATTTAAGCCTGGAGTGCTGAATGCCCTGTATAATACCAGTACAACTCAAAAAGGGAGGCAATTTTTTGATGGGTACCAGTGCTATAAGGAAAAGGCTGTGAATGACAAGCAGTACTGGTGCTGTATTAAGTGTAAAGGCAGGTGTGTCACCAAAGTGGAGTGTGACAGGTTTAAACTACTGAAGAGTACAAAGCACTATCATGCTCCCGATGTCCTCAAAACTGAGTTATTCAGGGTACGAGACCAGCTTAAAAGAAGGGCAGAGCACTCTATACAGGACCCCTGTAAGGTGATCTCCGAAGTACTTGCTACCACTTCCTCTGATGTAAGACACAAGCTTCCTAATACAACTGCCTTAAAGCAGACAATAACTAGGCATAGGTACAACACGAAAGCTGCAACATTTCAAGGTATGAGGTCACTGAGGGACTTGAGCCCTGAACTGCTACCCATTAAATCAAGTGCTTTTATAGTACACCACAGCAGTGTTGATACTGATGATTCCATTCATATTGTAGTGATAACTACCCTGGATAACCTCAAAATGCTGTGGAACTCTGACTATATCATGGCAGATGGCACATTTCCCATTAGCATAGCTGAATGTCACCAAATCTACAGTATACACCGTGCTTTAGATAATGCTAACAGTAGGAAAGTATGTCCGGTAGTATATGGTATATTGCTTAGTAAGTCAGAACAGTGTTATGACCTGTTCTGGAGGATAGTGTTGGAGTTAAGTGTACAGCATGAGTTAAAGGTAATGCCTAACATAGTATGAAATGATTTCGAAAGGGCTCCATTGAATTGTATAAAGCGTCATCTGACTGAATCTGCAGCGAAGTGCTGCTGGTTTCACCTTTGCCAGATAGTATAGAAGCTATTAGGTGTTACCATTGATAACTCCCTTAAATTTGACACCCATTTCAATTTTACCATCAAAACCGTCAATAAAAAGCTTGGCTCTCTCTATAAAGTAAAACACTTTCTCACTCCTCACGCTAAAATTACAATTGCCAGCACACACCTACTATCAACTCTTTTCTATGCCTCCCCCCCTCTTTACAAACCTAAACAAGACAACCCTTAAACTTGCTTCTTGTTACAATCACATAGCTAGATTTGCCACAAATTCCACCTTTAGAACGCACCACTGCACTAACTTGAAGCAACTAGGGTGGTTAGAGTTTTCCAGCCAACTCCATTTCAACCAACTCAAAACGGCTCACCAGATACTGTATCACCCAGAGAAAACACCAGCTCTGAAAAACATCATTCACCCCTATATCAACCTGCAATCTTTACGCTCCTCCAATAAGATCTTAGCTCAAACTACCAAAGCCAATAATTCTGCTGGGGATTCTCTATTCTCAAACTTTGTAGGTAAAATGTGGAACTCCCTACCGACCATGCTCACCTCAGAACCCTCACTCCTACAATTCAAAAAAAGCTTAAACCCCATCTCAATACTCTCTGGCAATGTCCCTGTTCCAAACCTGATTAACCACTATCATTTACCCTTCTCTTACCTCACTATCCTTAACCGCTTTTTAACAAGGCGCCTCGCCTTTGTAACTGACCTATGTTTTTTTTTTTATATGCTGCTGTTGTTTTTTTTCCCCAAGATGTGATGTATCTTTATATTGTATTTAGAACTCAACTATCTTCCTTTTTTTGCATTAACAATGTTCATATGTCTGTTATGTACTTGGAGCTTTTCCCCCCGGGCCTCCGCTGAAAATGGACATGTATCCAGTCGGACTCTCCCGGTTAAAAATGTAAAATAAAATAAAAATAAATAAAAATAAATAAATAGTCTGGTGTCAGATACAAAAGTTGCATTTAGCCTCAGCATTTGGTGGTGATGTGTCATTTGCAATGCTGTGTAAGGATATCCCAGCACTTGTCTTTGTGGTCCCAGAGGATGTGGCATGTACCATCTCAGAGATCGAATCAAACATGCCAGAGAATGGTAAGGCACTCTGTACCTTTTTTAAGGAGAACTATACCCTGGGCAGACCAAGGCGATATGGCATGCGGGGTACAACATCGGAAAGGTTGCCTCCAACCTTTGAAATACACTTCTGGAATCAATTCGATACATGTACCATGGGCTATCCTCGTAGCCAAAACGCAGTGGAAGGATGGCACAGTAGACTCCGGAGTTTAATGGGGAAGAAACAGCTGTATCTGTTAGATGTGTTGCATGCCATCCAGCTGGAGCAAAATCATATGGATGACATGCATATAAGACATGAATTGTGTGTACCAGCATCACCTCAAAGGAAGAGGTTCATGGATAAAGAAGCAGGCTTTGAAAGGCTTCTTTGCAACAGGGCACAATTTACTGCACGAGGCTTCGTAAAATTGGTAGCTAAGCACTGTTCGTTTTAAAACACGGCGCACTAAATCTCTATACAGGAAGGTCGATCTCCTTGGAGAACACACACATATGGTGGTATTATGGACTGCAAATTTGTACTTTTGCACATATGTTTCACTTTAAATATGGACTGTATGCCGTGCATACGATGTACATTACACGTGATGTTTGCAAAAGGGATTTTGATTCTCTGCACTTCATTAGATTCACAGAGGTTTGTGTTGGCCTTATTCAGTACTTATTTATGCACAGTAGCAAGGATATCATAACACAGGTTCGAAAAAAGGGTTAAAAAGGGATTCCGCTAACTGAATTTCAACATTTTGCAATACGGTATTACATATTTTCATATAAACAGGTCGCACATATGCATGTTTGTACATTGTACTTTCAACCTTTCAAAGGTAAACCGAGGAACTCCCTACAGATGGATCAAATCTTGGGAGCTCCCCTAATCAAGTTTCCATTTGTGAGGGCCTATCCTTGTCCTGCTCAGCTTGTCTGCCACACAATTTTGCTTGCAGAGTGAGGTTGTGCTGTGAAGCTACATCCCAAGCTAACATGGCTAGTCTGCAGGGGGGGGGGGGTTCATACTAGGCTATCTGCCCTAGGGCATTTATAAGCCTAGCCAGAGTGTGTTTGGCTTTCGCCACCCATTTTAAATTAATTTTGCTATGCCCTTTTTCCAGGTTAGTATACTGTGCCTCTGTCTAACACTGACAAAGAAGTGATAGCCGGGGTAAACCTACGATCTCCCATCCACTCATCAAGATTCCTCTTGAAGAGAGTCAATGAGGGACTCTGCCTAACCTGGACTGGGATTTTATTCCAGAGTGAAGGGAGCCTCTGGGTTATGAATCTGTCCCTCCAGCATGTCCTATTTATTTCAGTGCTGAGGTTCAAGTCTCTTGAGCTCGTAGCTCGATGGGATTTGGATTTTCTGAGGTGCAGCATGTCCATTAATTCCAGGTTGGACATGGCTTTATACGTCAGGCACAGATTGCCTCTGAGCAGGCGGTATGCCACTGAGTAGAGCTGGAGTTTCTTTAACCGGGCAGCATATGGCATCTGTTTGAGCCCTTTGATCCTCTTGGTGAGGTACTTTTGGGGTCTTTCCAGTTGCTGCAAGTGTCTGGTAAGGTACATCCCAAAAGGGGCATTGTACTCAATTATGGGCCTGATGAGGGATGAGTAAAGAGGCACGATGACCTCCACTGATCTAGATGTGAATCCCTTCATGATTAGGTGGGCTATATAAAATGTTTTTCTAACCACTTTGGTCACGTGGTTGTCAAATGAGAGACTGCTATCAACATGGGTCCCCAGGTCCCTAATTACTTCTTCTGTACTTAATGGATTACCACTTATGTGGTAATTTGTGGGCACTTTGTTTTTGCCAAAGGGGGTGACTATACACTTTTTGGTGTTTAGCTTGAGGCCATGGCTCTGGCACCAGTTAGCTTGAGGCCATGGCTCTGGCACCAGTTGTCTGTTTCTATGAGGCCCTTTTGGAGGATGCTTGTGTCGGCTGGAGAGTCAATTATGGCGTCCAGTCTGCAGTCATCTGCGAACTTGGTCAGCCACAGTCCTTCCGTGTTGGCCTGTACCTCCGGGAAATGTATACCGAACAAGAGAGGTCCCAGGACTGAGCCTTGTGGGATGCCACTTGTAACTGACCTGGATCCCCTGGTACTGTCTTTAATAATATGAAGAGGTCAAGGGGACCAAAGATGGTTCAGAGCATTGAGTGCCTTGATTAGGGCAGGCATCTCTTATATTTATGTGCTTGCTTCTGTCCTTGGTGTCCCACACACCTTGCACCTCCTGAAACTGCAACCCAAGCAAAGTCCGAGGTATCAGTGGTGACTGACTGCTTTGGAGCAGGGAAGTTGAAGGGGAGACCCGGATTTTGGGAATTTTTTTTGTCTCCACCAAGTGATCTCTCTTCTGATAAGCACCAGCACTGAGACTTGGAAAGACAAAGGAAGTTCGTGTTGGGGCCAAAGACATTTCCGATATCATTGTATCTTTCCCATATATTGTCCTGCCAGGGATTTCATGAGAAACATAGATGCCATGAGACCAAAAATCCTGAGATACTCCCTCATAATCACCAAAGTCTGAGTGAAAAACCGTAGAAATAAATCTAGATATAGAATTTTTTTTGTTTTTTTTTCCTGTGGAAGAAAAACTCTTTGAACTGAGGTGTCTAACTGATACCACAAGAGCACAATTCCTGTGTATGAGAGTCAATGTTGTCTTGGAATCCCAGCTTGTTTAAGATATCTTTCGCCCAATCTATAACTGGAGCTAAACATGTTGTGAACACTCCTGGTGCAGTGGACAGTCCGAAGGGCAAGGTATAGAACTGATAAAGTGATCCAGATACACAAAACCTTAAGTGCCAGTAATCTGGATGAATAGGATATGATAAGCATGTTTTAAATCTAGTGTCACCAGGACACTTAAATGAGGAAGATGTAACAGGTTGTGAAATGACAGCAATTTAAATTTGGCCACTATCACAAAAAGGTTTAGGAAAGAAAAAAATCCAGAACTGGTCTTCAAGCATTTTCTTTCTCTGGCACTAAACATCCTTAAATAAAAACATTTCCCAATCTGGGAAGGACAAAGTGGTTGTATCCCTTCCTGAGACAACACATGTTGAAGACAAACGGGAAACAGAGGAGTCTGGTCTGGTCTGGTGGTTGAGGAATTATCCCTGGAAAGGAGGGAATTTTCACCCATTGCCAACCTTGAAATCATTTGTCAGAAACTATCAGTTTCCAAATAGAAAAATGGAGATTCAGACTTTCTGGACAGGGAAAATGGAATGCTAGGGGGTGGGGGGAACAATGTCTCTTAAGAAGTCACTGACTTGTTGGATTGTCCTTGGCTTTGGGGGTTTTTGAATTCTTTTTGGACCCCCCTGTCATTTCTTCTTAAACTCCAGTTCACCCACGTTGGTGAAACTGTTTACTTTTTTTATTGAAACTGGATGAAGGGACCCCCCCCTGCCATTTCTTCTTAAATGCCAATTTAATCACATTTTGGTGAGGCAGGTGAATTGTTACAGAATTCCTTAGAAAATTTTGAAAAAGGAAAGCTGAAAAATCTTAGGGATTCCCTGAAGAAGCGTAACCCTTTCATTACACTTTTTGATAACCTCTCCAGCACAGGAACCAAAAACTAAACATCTACCAAAGGGAGTACTTAAAATCTCATTTTCACATCATCTGTGAGGTTCTAATAATGCAGCCACGCATAACTCTTTAAAATGGTACCAGTGGCCACAGCCCTGGTAGAAGTATCAACTGAGTCATATATACTGTAAACAATGAGTTGTGACCTGTAAAATGGAAGAAAGTAAAACAGCTAAGGCAGATTTTTCCTCAGAAGAAGAAACTGCAAACAAAACATTCATCATACTTTCAAAATTAGTCAGAACAAACTTTAACATAATGAGCCTGAAAATCCAAAATTTTGTAAACTAAAAGTTGCAGAATCATACACTTTTTCCCATACTTATCAATAATTCTTCCATCCTTGTTAGAGCAGGATTGGAATTAACCAAATGGTTAGCAGCAGCAGTATTAACTAAAGCTACATCTGCCAGGGGAAGTTTGGGTTGAGTGTATAAAAACTTAAAAGACTGAGGAACTTTATACATTCTCTCTGGCTTTTTAGGGGCAGTAGACTATCACAAAAATTTAAGGCAGTGGACCCACACATCCTCCAAAGCTGGGAGAACTGGATGGATGAATGGATGAAGGTTCTGGAAATTCCTTCTGCAACAGCTCATAGTATCTTCTGAGGAACTAAGAAACCTTGGTGTTCTTTCACTGAAAACACTGGCACATTCTGGAAACAGTCCCAGAGAAAGGGAACCTCCCCACAGGGAGGATCGGAAATGTTGCTCTCCCTTAAGTCTGAATCAGAAAACTGAGGAGAAAACCGTGCATTTGTCCCTTCATCTTCCAATCCAGATTCAGAATCTTGAATCTCTTCAGGAAAAGAGGAATCCCTCTTTCTTTTACCAGAAATCACATTACAAAAAGGGTCAAAAGTCTGAATTAAACCATGAGCAAGACCCAGCAAACTACTCCTGTCTAAGGAAATTTGAAGAGGAATAGATGCATGTGGAGGTTTGCTTCTTTTTGACAGGAAAAATGGGGACAATAGCGTTATTAATGACAGCAGCTTCCCAAGGGATGGACACAACATTCTAACCAAAAAGGAAAGTCTTCCCTGTTCCTCTCCCAGGACTGACAAGAGTGGCTCTCTCCTTTGCTCAATAATGGGAACCCAACAGCTGTAATGGATGTGGCTAACCCCCACTCCATATTCCATAGTGGCTGTAAGTGTTGCATCAGAGATAAAAGATGAGTGATCTGAGGCACCAGGATTGGCACACCAGAGTCACTCACCTAAGGTAAACTCCTAGCCTGCTGTGGTGGCAAAACCTGTTTGCTTAACTTTTTCTTTTTGTGGCTGGAAGAAGATCAACAGAGGGACTGGTAGATTGTTCCATGGTCAAGACGAAAATGGTGCAACTTTCCCAGGGAAAATAATCAGCATAAGCCAGTAAAAATATAGCACCTTTAAAAGTCACATTTTCACATAAAAGCACAGTGAAAAGCATTTTAAACACTTTGTTAGCTCCAAACAAAGGATTTCTCCAGAGAAAAATGGTTTTCACATACTTTAAACAACTTTACACTGACGGGATAAAAGTGTGCTCCCATTTAAAAGTACAGTTAAGTCTAGAGAGAGTCCGTTAAAACACAAAATCCTAGGTTAAAAATAACTTTCTTAAACAGGAAAGCACATTAAAACAAATTTTTAATGAGGAAGGTTTTTCCCCCAAAGGTAACTTAAATGTACCTAGCAAAGGAACAGCACAAGGTGATCATCTATCCACAAAAGCCCGCAAAAGAGCTCTCTCTTCAACAGCAGGAAAGCTCTGAGGGTCTTGGCACCCAAACCTGTCTTTTAAGCCAACCTGAGCTAACTAATGGTCTGGGAGTGTGCAAACTGTCATGAAGCTTTGGAAGCTGGTCAGCTATTATATCCTTGGCAGGACATAACTCGTACAGTTAAAGCTATTGCAGCTGTGATCAGTGTGATGAACATATGATATGATATGGTGTGTTCTAATCTACACAATTGTCTTTCAATTTAGGTAACTTCAGGTTGCTGCTTTCTTTCTTCCCTCGCTGGTTTGCCAACTTTCCTGGATGATATGAGGTTACTAGGCTATCAAACCTGGAGGTCATTTCAAGCCTAGCTGTTTCATCCCAATGTAATACCAATAATACTCTATTAAATGCCTAGGATTGCATTATTAATGACTGCCCATGTCCAGGAGGATTGTGGTTGCTATCCCTGGTAAGAATTTATGGTGTCCCATCCACTCATCCAGGTTCTTTTTGAAGAGCGTCAAAGAGGTGTTCTGCTTCACATAAATTGGAAGTCTATTCCAAAGACGCGGCAGTCACTGGGAGACAAATCTGTCCCTTCCAGCATGTCCTATTCAAGTTGCAAGCCATATTTAGGTCCCTGGAATGGGTAGCTCTAATCATGTTTGATTTACAGACGTGCAGCAAATTCATTAGGTTTGGGTTAGAGATTGCTCTGTAAGCCAGGCAAGATTCTCCCCCTAAGAAGTCAATAAGATACTGAGTATAGTGACAGGGACTTTAGTCGCTCTGTGTAAGGCACATGCTGGAGTCCCTTGATGATCTTAGTTAGAAACCTCTGAGGTCTCTCTAACTGCTACAGGTGTCTTGTATGGTACATGCCAAAAGGGGTGTTATACTCCATTATGGGCCTGGTTAGTGACAAGTATATAGGGGTTATACTCTCCTTTGCGCTACAGGTGATGTCTTTGCTAATCAAGTTTGGTACACCAACAACAGTTTCATTCAATTACAGGCAACCTGGACTTCAGCTGCCATTGTTCTTTTACTTTTTTATGACTCCTGTTTTGTTACAGCATAATAACGGTCTCTTTTTGAGTTAATGTACTATTTTCAGGTTTCATTTTTTTTTTTTTTTTTACTCGTGTGTAATCAAATGCTTTGGAAATAAGCACTATAATACCTTTGAAGCGGACGTGCTTTGACAGAAGAGACTTTTAGAATAGGGAAAGTAAATGAATTTTATAGGTACATCAATTGAGACAACTAAATATGGGCTTCAAATTACAGTTTGACACCACTGTAAATACTCTACTGAAATACATCAATCTGAAAAGTATTACTGTTATTCTTTGACATACAATAACTGTCACTGTGCTCTGTACAAGTCATGTATTTTTGCAATTTGTTATACTTTATGTACCTTTTTAAATAAAATATAACAAATCACACAAACACATGACTTTTACAGTGAATAGTGACAGTAATCTGTGTGATTTGTTATACTGTATGCACTTGACATATTTGTTACATTAGATATTGATTTATTTTCCTGCTGTACACTTTTACCTGGAGTTGTGACTGAAAAGAGCAAGCAGACCAGCTCACCTACTCAGTTATCAAAATGAAATACATTAAATTTAATTTAAAACCAGGCATGAAAACTATGGCAAGCTGTTCATCAGAATGAACTGTTACCACTGTTGGATGAATATTTAACTTCCTTACCTGGCAAACACTGTACCACTTCCACCAGGGAAAGTATATGGATGCTGCTTGCGGAAAACATGGCCTACTCGACTGCAAGGGATGATTTCAAGACTTCCTCCACACTGCCAAACACGAAATGAGATCTCTAAAATAAGATGCACACACAGAAATGCAAGATGAAGGACTGCTGATACTAATAATAACCAGAACTGTACGCAGCTGTATAATTCCAAAAGCTACGTTTACCAGACAGATTATTCTAACAAATAATCTCAGCTACCTTTAAGGAAATAGTGTGTTGTAAAGTACCCTGTCTTTACAAAGGTTTTCGGGAGGCTGAATGGTGCAAAGCAGCAGCTAATCTCTTACAGCTATAAGATTCTGAAGCAAACTCTGAAATATGCTAATAAAAACAATGTCAACGCACACACCTGTCTGATTCCTCTCAACTCCCTGGCGTAAAGAAGTAGCATACATACTTTTTTTTTGGTTAATCTACAATACAAAAATAGAGGTACCAACATAAACCAGTGCAAAAAGGCACAAATGCAAACCTACTGATATGACAGGATATACAAAAAAGTGTATCTAGTGCAAAAGAATGAAGGAAAGGTTCTTCCAGAACTCTGGGAAAGCCTCTCCATACTTACAAAGAGAACAAGGGCAACTTGTTAAAACAAGTTTTGAACTGGAAAAAATTACAATTAAGGGAATACTGTTTGGTGGGTAAACAACTCTCATGACTCTCAAAGGCATGACCATAAACTTACCTTCCACAAAAAGCAAAGTACAGTTTTGCACACTTACCATAAACGATGTTCGAGTGTATTCACTGTTGCAGTCATCGCATTTGGGTTATCTGCTTGCAGTAGCCCTCAGTCGGCCTGATTATCAAAGTCTTGGGCCCTGCGTCGGTTGCTGTCTCATCTTCCGTGACGTCAGGTAGTCAGGGGTATAAAGCATGCGGCTGACGCCATTACATCAGTATTTCTTGCCCCAGATGTCAGGTGCCCCCCCCCCTTAATGGGAAGCAATTTATATATATATATATATATATATATATATATACACACACACACACACACACACACACACACACACACACACACACACACACACACACACACACACACACACACACAAGGTTATACCTCCAACAAAAAAGCAAATACACCAAAAAGCTTTTAAGTATAGTAAAGGAGAATAGAGGTATAACCAAAAGAAGTCAAGGGGGCTGGACGGAGGGTAACCAGGACTGCGACAGCGAATACACCCGAACATCTACATTTATGGTAAGTGTACACAACTGTACTATGTTCTTTGTGTTTCACTGTTGCAGTCATCACATAAGGGTAGATTCCCAAAGTTAAGGATGGGAGGAGGAATTTAGATAGCATTAGGACTAGCTAAAATGTCCTGCAAGATGGCAGTGGCAAAGCCAGCTCTGGATTTAGAGAAAACTGGCAAATGGTAATGCTTGGTGAAAGTATGTACAGAACTCCAGGTAGCAGCTTCTAGGATGTCTCTGGTAGGGACACCTCTGAGAAAGGCTGCAGAGGTAGATGCTGCCCTGGTTGAATGAGGTCTAATCCTCTGTGGGATAGTTTTCTGTGGTGCTTATAGCAGAAATGAATGCAATGTCCTATCCATTTAGAAATGGTTTGCTTTGAAATAGCCTTCCCCTCTGCCCCTGCAGCAAATGCCACCAGTAGTTGTTCAGATTTCCTTTGAGGTTTAGTCCTGTCCAAGTAAAATCTAAGCTGTGTGTGCACATCTAAAGAGTGTAGTATCCATTCCTCTTTGTTCTGTGGATTAGAAAAGAAGGTTGGCAAATGAATGGACTGATTAACAGCCACACTGGATACCACCTTGGGCATGAAAGAGGGAATGGTCCTGAGGGACACCGTGTCCACATGAAAGATGATGAAAGGCTCCCAGGAATATAATTTGTTGACAGGGTACCAGGTGAGATTTACTTTTGTTTATGGTGTACCCCAGACAAGTTAACACCTTTTGTACAAACGCATAATGATTCAGAAGTATGCCCTGGCATTCTGCCTGAATTAGACAATCGTCCAAGTGTGGGTATATTTGAATATTTCTTTGCCTGCAAAATGCAATGACTGGAGCTAGGCACTTTGTGAATATCCTGGGCGTACTAGATAAGCCAAAGGGCAGTGCAGAGAAAGTACAGTTTTGTACCTACCATAAATGTAGATGTCCGAACAGGATAGCATCTGCAGTCCTTACAAATGGGTTGTCCTGTCGTCAGGCAGCCCTTCGGTCGGCCGGATTCCAAAGTCTGGGTCTGGCCTCGGCTGGTGTCGCACTTCACCCGACGTCATCTCTGCTGGTCTTCGGGTATAAAGGCATCAGCCGACGCCATTTTCCTCAGTGTTTCTTGCCCCAGATGCCAGTTGCCCTCTTGGAAAACTAAAATTTGGGTAAATGCCAATGTTTCCAAAAAAGATAGAAGGCAAACACAAAAAATAAGCATGTATGTACATATATACAAACAAATACACCATAAGAGATCCCCCCTAGCTAGCTATTAGGAGGGTAAATACCCTAGGAGTACCACAGAGGGAGGGTGGGTAATCCTGACTGCAGATGCTATCCTGTTCGGACATCTACATTTATGGTAGGTACAAAACTGTACTACGTCCTTCAAGGATGCATCTGCAGTCCTAACAAATGGGTAGAATACCATAGCCAAACTAGGGGAGGAGGAAGAAGAATTATGGTGTAGTTAGGATCCCTTGCAATACAGCAGTGGCAAACCCTGCTCGGGATCTAGAGTATAGAGGTAAGTTGTAATGCTTGGCAAATGTATGCACGGAGATCCAAGTAGCCGCCTCAATAATGTCCTTGGTAGCCACTCCTCGTAAGAAAGCTGTGGTAGTGGCTGTAGCCCTTGTAGAGTGAGGTCTTATGTTCTGTGGAATTTGCTTTCCATGGTAGGAGTAACAGAATCTTATGCAATTTCCTATCCACTTGGAGATTGTCTGTTTGGAAATTGCTTTTCCTTCCCTTCCTGTTGCATAAGCTACTAGGAGCTGGTTAGTTTTTCTATTGCCCTTGGTTCTGTCCAGGTAGTAGCGCAACTGTCTATGTACATCCAAGGTATGCAGCAGTCTTTCCCCCCTGTTCTGTGGATTGGGAAAGAAGGTAGGTAGGTGGATTGCCTGGTTTAGAGACACTCTGGATACCACCTTAGGCATAAATGTAGGATTAGTTCTCATGGACACTCTATCTTGATGGAAGATTAGGAAAGGTTGTACTGCCATTAAGGCCTGTAGTTCCGAAACCCTTCTTGCTGAAGTAATTGCCAGTAGGAAAGCAGTTTTCCAGGATAGGTGTTGAAGATCTGCTGTTGCTGCTGGTTCGAATGGAGGGAGTGTCAATTTTTCTAGCACAAAGTTCAAGTCCCATGCTGGTAGTGGTGGTTTCCTAGGAGGTTTTACATTCTTGATTCCTCTGAGGAACTGCCTGAGTAGAGGATGTGAGAAGACAGGGGGATTGAAGCTGTATTCTGCAGAAATAGCTGATGCATGTATCTTGATGGAGGAATAGGACAGGCCTGTATGGAGAAGCTCTGCCAAATACTCCAGGATGTTAGCAATATCTATCTTTGACACATCTTTTCCTCTTTCAGTACTCCAAATGACAAACCTTTTCCATTTTCCTGCATAGTTCCTTCTTGTTGAAGGTCTGCGGGCCTCAAGGATAATGTCTTTAACCCTTTGGGATAAATCTGGGTTAGTTGCTGTTATGTAATGTTCCAGGCAGTCAGTTGCAGAGTTTTTAGGTTTGGATGCATGATGATGTAGTCGTTCTGAGTTAACATCAAAGGCATCAGGGGTAGTGTCCACGTTCTCCCCCGAAACATGCTCCTCAGCAATGGATACCAGTGTTGTCTTGGCCAATTTGGAGCTATCAGAATTATCCTTGGACGTTCCTCTTTGATTTTCAATAGTACCTTGTGCATCAAAGGAAGAGGTGGGAATGCATATGCTGTCAGGCCTTTCCAACTGAAGGATAGAGAGTCCACCTTCCATGCAAGTGGGTGGTATGTTCTTGTGCAGAACTTCTTGAGCTGGTGATTGAGTGGGGATGTGAATAGGTCTATTTGTGGCATTCCCCATTTCTTTGTGATGGCCTTGAAGATGTCCGGGTGTAGCATCCATTCGTGAGCATCTGAGGTAGTTCTGCTTAACATGTCTGCTAGGATGTTTTCTTTTCCCGGTACAAATATTGCCTGTAACTGGATGTTGTAGCTCAGAGCCATATTCCATAGGTCCAGAGTCATTCGGCATAGGGGGTATGAATGAGTGCCTCCCTGTTTGTTGATGTACCACATGACTGTGGTGTTGTCTGTCCTTATCATTAAATGGCCTTCTTTGAGGAATGGTCTGAAATTCTGGATTGCTAGTTTTACTGCCAGCATTTCTTTTTGATTTATGTGCAGGTGTAGCTGATCTGGAGTCCATAATCCTTGTATGCATTTGTCCAGCATGTGTGCCCCCCAACCTAGGTCTGAGGCGTCCGTTGTGATGGCTTGGCTTGCTTGAAATTTGTGGAAGGGCAAGCCTGGGTTTGACTGGCATGCTTGAGCCCACCATAGGAACTCTTGTCTCAGGCATGGGATTAGTGGTATTTTTGTTTCTAAGCTGTGCCTGTGTTGAGACCATAAATTCTTTAGGTACCACTGTAGCTTTCTCATATGCAGTCTGGCATGGGGGACCAGGATTATGCATGATGCCATGAAGCCCAAGGCCTGCAGTACTTTCCTTGCTGTTAGTTTGTTCTGCTTTGTTAATGCCAAGAAGTAAAGAGGGAGTTGTTCTTGTTTTTCTGCAGTTAGGAATGCCATCTGTTTTACTGTGTCCAATTCTGCACCCAAGAATGTTCTTGTTTGGGATTGTATCAGTCTTGACTTTTTTAAATTGACTGTGTATCCCAGGGCTTGTAGTAAGCAAATGACTCTTTGTAAGTCTTTTGTCAGCTTGCTTTTGTTGTCCGCTTGTATCAGGCAGTCGTCCAGGTATGGATAAATTTGGATTCCTGTAGCCTGCAATGAGCGATTACTGATGCCAGGCATTTTGTGAATACTCTGGGCAGTAGATAAGACAAAGGGCAATGCTGAGAATTGATAATGCTCTGATCCTGCAAGAAATCTGAGGTATCTTCTGCAATTTGGTCGTATGGGGACGTGCAGGTATGCCTCCTTGAGATCTAGAGTTACCAGCCAACACTCCTTGCCCAGCATGGGAAGAAGTTGCTGTAGGGTCAGCATTTTGAATTTTGGAACAATGATGAATGTGTTTAAAGCGGACAGGTCGAGAATAGGTCTCCAACTTTTCTTTTCTTGGTACGAGGAAGAGTCTGGAGTAGAATCCTTTGCCCTGTTCTGTAGGTGGCACCCTTTCCACAGCTCTCATCTTTGTTAATTGAGCTATCTGTTTTAGAGCTTCTGTTTTTTGATTTGGAGGTAGGTTTGGCATTCCTCTTTTTACTGGTAAGGTGTGGAAATGAAACCTGTAGCCTTGGTCTATAGTTTGCAAAATCCACTTGTCTCTTGTGATATAGTGCCAATTTTTTGAAAATAAGGCTAACTTTCCGCCTAAGGGTGCTGCAATTTGTTCCCTGGTAGGCGGTGTCAGAGCCAAGTCACTGTGATTGTCCTGTTCCGGTGGCAGTGGTTGTGTCTGTGCCTCGTTGGTTATTGCCTTGCCACTGGCGTCCTCTGTAGGCACCCCCTCTGGATTGATTTCTGCCTCTGGAACGTCTATTCCTGCCTCTCTGAGATTTAGAGGAGTCTGGAAAGGACCAATTTTTGGAAGGCCAGTTCCTGCTAAACCTTGGGGGCTGAACCTGTAAGAAATCTTTAACTGTTTGTACAGATTTTGCCTTCTCTTCCATTTTCTTCATTACTTGCTGGGCAGGAGAACCAAATAGACTGACCTTATCCATAGGAGCATCTAATAGCTTTGCTTTAACATGATCCGGCAAGACCTGTTCTTTCAACCATGCATGCCTTCTAATAACTGTGCCAGTCATGGCTGATCTAAATGAAGCCTCCAGTGCATCATAGCCACATTTTAAAGAATGGTTACTAACCTGCTGAATGTTATTCACCATTTCTAAAACATATTTCTTATCTAAAGAATCATCAGAGGACAGTTTCTTAGTTAACTGATCAAGCATAAACTCTTGGTATTGGATCATATGAAACTGACAGTTCAAAGCTCTAGCTGAGAGAGTAGCAGAGGTGTAAACTTTTTTACCCCATCTCTCTAAGGACCTGGATTCCCTTCGAAGGGAGAGGGTTTTGCTGAGGTCGGCTACTGCCTTAGGGCCCTGGGAGATAGTCTCAGGATCTGCAAGGGGAGCCTTGTATAGGTGGTGATGAGTGTCCGGTACCCTGTAAAACCTATCGGGTTTGGCAGGGGCTGGAGGTAAAGTATCAGGAGCAGTGCAAACATCATTAAATGCATCATCCACAACAGGAAGAACTGGAGGTATAGCTAAGGGCCTATGTTGCGGTAAATGTAGAAAGGTCCTAAGCCTTTTTCTTGAATCTGAGAAATCTTGTCCCTGCCATTGGAATTGCTCTCTCATGGCATGTAAGGTTTCCCCAAAGGAAAATTCCTCTGGTGGAGAGGCAGAAGGAATAGATTCTTCAGCATCGGAATCTTCATAAGTAGAAAAAGGAGCCTCTGGATGGTCTGTATTGTCTGAATCAACAGAAGAATCATCTGAGGACACTGGCTCAGGGGGCTCTGCTCTAGGTCTTTTTTCTGGAGGCTGAGAGGCCCTGTCTGGGTGAGATTGGGATCCCCTTATTAAAGAGATGAGATCCTCTGCCAGAGTAAGCATTTGAGAACTGGAACTGGGCCTGTGTGAGGGGCTTAACAGGCACAGATTTAGCAGATTTGGCTGCTTTAGCCCTGGCAAAGGCCTTTATAGACATGGCTGCAGGAGGCCTAGCAGCACCACGTGCTGGGGTAGAGACATCCAAAGGGATGGTGTCCGATAATTCTAGAGGAACCACATTAGTAGGCAAAACTTCAGAGGCCGATTCAACTAGGGTAGCAGGAGCCTCGGAAGTAGTCATGGATTCGCTGAAGATCGACCGCTTGCTCGGTTTCGCCGAAACAGAGACACTCGCGGTTTGCTTAACCGTGGTTTCGCCAAAACCGCTGACCGCGAGTGTCGGTCTTTTCTTTGGCGCTTCTTAACAATTTGAGAAGTCGGAGGATCCGACGGCATAATGTACGCAAAATCTGAGCCGAAAAACTGTTCAGCAAACTCCGACCGGCGCCTAAGCGTCGCCGGTTGAAGGAAGCACAGGCTAAACAGGCTGCTACGCCGTGGTCTGGGCCTAAACAAGGTAAGCAGTAAGAGTGGAAATCTTTATGAGGTATTTGTTTCCCACAAGTTAAACAGTTATTCACTTTTTCTGACATCGGCTGAGGCAAGAAAGAGTCCCCAACGGGGTACTTAGCTTTTTAGAAGTCTTCGAAGTAGTATTCGGTAGTAGTAATCTCTGGATCTGACCGACCGGCACTTGCGAACAGCTTCTGCTTCGGGCGCCACGCGGCAAGAAAGACTGAGGAAAATGGCGTCGGCTGATGCCTTTATACCCGAAGACCAGCAGAGATGACATCGGGTGAAGTGCGACACCAGCCGAGGCCAGACCCAGACTTTGGAATCCGGCCGACCGAAGGGCTGCCTGACGACAGGACAACCCATTTGTTAGGACTGCAGATGCATCCTTGAAGGACATCTGATAATGCATGCAGCCTGCTTTGAAGTGTAGGTATTTTATGCAATATTCCCTGATTGGGATGTGCAGGTAGGCTTCCTTTAAATCCAGTGTTGCCAACCACGCATCTTTGCCTATCATGGGAAGTAACTGGTGAAGAGTTAGCACCTTGAATTTTGGAATCAACAAAAAGGTGTTTAGGACAGACAGGTCCAGGACAGGACGCCATGAGTTGTCTTTTCTGGGTACCAGGAAAAGTCTTGAGTAGAAACTGTGTTCCTTTTCCTCTTCTGGTACAGTCTGAATAGCCTTTAATCTTAAGAGAGTGAGTACTTGCTTTTGAGCCTCTGCTCACTGATTTGCTGGTAGATCTGCCCAACCGTTTGGGGTTGGTAACATGTGGAAGTGAAATCTGTATCCTTGGGAAACTATGTTTAAAACCCATTTGTCCTAGGTAATGAGTTCCCAGATTTTTGCTTTCAGAGCAATCTTTCCCCCTAAAGGAGCAGTCAGTTGAGAAGTGCTTGGAAGTTTTAAAGTTAAGTCATTGCGACAGCTTACCATGGGGGGGGTCTTACTACTCCCTGATTTGGAAGTGGGAGCCCCCCACTGCTTAGTCCTGTGCGTACCCTGGGACTGAAGCCTGGGTGTTCTGCTGGTTCTGGGTTTGAACTGAGAAGGCCTGGAAGAGGCAGGAAAGGACCAACTTTTTGAGGGCCAATGCCTACTAAATCTAAGAGGCTGCACTTGTAAGAAATCTTTAACAGTTTGCATAGATTTAGCTTTTTCCTCCATATTTATAAGAACTTCTTCTGCTTTGTCACCAAATAGGCGGTCCTGATTTAAGGGAGCATCCAGCAATTTAGTTTTAACATGATCTGGCAAAGACTGCTCCTTAAGCCAAGCATGCCATCTAAGTACAGACCCGGTGACAGCAGCCCTGCAAGCAAGGACACCCGCAGGCAGGTGCAGGGGGGTGCACTTGCACCCCCCTTTGGAACAAGCTGGCTGAGAAATTAATTTTATTTTAATTAAAAAAGAAAACTTTTTTGTTTTTTAAAGAGCGTTCCTCTTTAAGAATGCCCTTTGCAACCCGTCCAGTCGCACAGACGCAACAGATGTTTGTGACCGGTTTTCGTCTTCTGTGTCTGTGTGATCGATGGTTTGCATCTTCGTCTTTCATGCTACCGGGAATTTGAATTCCAGAGGATGTTTGGACTGCGGCCGTGCCGGACGAATGTAGAAGTGAGAGGTAGGTGTGTGCATGTGTGTGTGTTTTAGTGTTTAAGAGATGTGTGTGCATGTAAGAAATAGGTAGGTAGGAGACTGTGGATGTAAGAAGTAGGTAGGGGTGTGTGTGTGAGTATGTAAGAAGTAGGTGTGCGTGTTTGTAAGTGGAGAGTGGTTGGTAGAATTTTATCAGATTTGCTCCCTCCCCTCCTGTATTTACCTCCTAGCTAAGTATATATTACAAAGCCTCTAAATAATGAGAATGAATTTTTCACAATCGCTTTGTCATTAATACAGGAAATGGTGATTCTCACTTCTAGCATCAAACCCTTTCTCCATGTCTAAACTTATGAGAAGGAAATGTAATTTTCTGTCATTCTACATGTCATGAACACCATACTAATATTGCTATGTATCTGTATGTGAAAGCACTAGCTTGATATGGGTGTATTAAACACGGCATAAATGTTTTTTTCAGTCCACAGGGATGGGCATATAATTTCTGTATATTTTAAACTAAAATTAGTTTATATGATGAATAATCAAGTTGCTCCTTTAAGGGTTTAGGAATAAAGTACAGTTGTGTACCTACCATAAATGTAGATGTTCGAGTGTATTCACTGTTGCAGTCATTACACTTGGGTTATCCCCGTAGTCGGCCCAAGTTCCAAAGTCTTGGTCCGGCATCGGTTGCTGTCGCCTCTTCCCTGACGTCAGTGTGCCAGGGGTATAAAAGTTGCAATCGATGCCATTTTCTTCAGTTTTTCTTGCCCCAGATGTCAGGTGCCCCCAGATATGAAGGCTGTAAAGATAAAAATATGCCAAACAGCCATGCATATATCAGTAAAAACATTTTCTTCTTCTAAAAGCAAATACACCACATAGGTTGTGTAGAGTTGAGAAGTACAGAATAGTCCCAGCAAAGAGGGGGATGGTGGGTGGGTAACCAGGACTGCAACAGTGAATACACTCGAACATCTACAATTATGGTAGGTACACAACTATACTATGTTCATCGTGTTTCACTGTTGCAGTCATTACACTTGGGTAGAATCCCAAAGCTTAGGCAGGGTGGCTGGGTCTAGACTGGATTTGGTGAGGCTAACGAGCCCTGCAGAACTGCAGTGGCAAAGCCTGCTCTGGATTTGGAGTAGAGAGGTAGGTGGCAGTGCTTGGTAAAAGTATGCACTGAGCTCCAGGTTGCAGCTTCTAATATGTCTTTGGTTGGTACCCCTCTGAGGAAAGCTGCTGAAGTGGCTTCTGCTCTGGTAGAATGAGGCCTAATGCCCTTAGGCACAGATTTGCCATGTTGTGCATAACAGAAACGGATGCAGTGTCCTATCCATTTGGAGATTGCCTGCTTTGTAATAGGTTTTCCTTGTGATCCTGCAGCATATGCTACAAACAGTTGCTCAGATTTTCGGAATGCTTTTGTTTTGTCCAAGTAAAAACGTAGCTGCCTGTGAATATCCAAAGAGTGCAGAAGTCTTTCCCCTTTATTCTGGGGATTTGGGTAGAAAGTAGGCAAATGAATAGTTTGGTTTAAGGCCACATTGGAGACCACTTTTGACATGAATGTTGGGTTCGTCCTTAGAGAAACCCTGTCCTGGTGAAAAATGAGGAAAGGTTCCACAGCCATCAATGCCTGTAACTCTGAAACTCTTCTTGCTGAAGTTATTGCTAGGAGCAGAGCAGTTTTCCATTACAAGAATTTTAGATCAGCTGTGCTGGCTGGTTCAAAAGGTGGCAGTGTTAGTTCTTCTAAAACAAAACTGAGGTCCCAAGTAGGTAATGGTGCTCTCCTAGGGGGTCTTATATTCTTTGCCCCTCTGAGGTACTGTCGTAGTAGAGGATGTGAAAAAATAGGAGGATCCGTATTGTAATGAGCTGAAATGGCAGAGACATGGATTTTAATAGAAGAAAAAGATAGGCCTTTGTCCAACATCTCAGTCTAGTATTGTAAAATCTGAGGCATATTAGGGACCAGTGGGTCGAGCCCTTGTGCCTGGTTCCAAGCACAGAATCTCTTCCATTTTTCCACATAAGATTTCCTAGTGCTGGGTCTCCTGGCTTCCAAAATTACATCCATAACAGCTTTAGAAAGAGGTGCAGTCTGAGTGGCTACATTATCTGCCATGCTGCCAGGTTTAAGGTTCTGAGTTGACTGTGCAGAATCTGATTGTTTTGCTGTGTCAGAAGATGAGGGATTTGAGGTAGAGGCCAAGGCGGGCCTTGGGACAAAATCTTTAGGATTGGGTACCAGTGCTGGCGTGGCCAGTCTGGTGCAATCAGGATAATTGTTGGCCTCTCTCGTCTGACTTTTAGAAGCACCTTGGTGAGAAGAGGCATTGGCGGGAAGGCATAGACGGTCAGATTTTTCCAGTTGAAAGATAGAGCATCCACTTTCCATGCTTGAGTGATAAATCCTTGTGCAAAAGTTTTGTAATTGGCAATTGTTAGGGGAGGCAAATAGATCTATGTCTGGGCATCCCCATTCCCTTGTTATCATGTTGAACACTTGTGGATTTAGCTTCCATTCGTAAGGATCCATGAGATTTCTGCTTAGTTCGTCTGCCAGTGTATATTTTTGTTCCTGGTAGGAATTGTGCTTGCAGATGTACCTGGTAAGTCAGTGCTGTGTTCCACAAAGTCATGGCTTGTCTGCATAGGGGGTAGGAATGTGTGCCCCCTTACCTGTTTATGTACCACATAACTGTGGTATTGACTGTCTTTATTAATAATTGTCCTGGATGTATTAGGTCCTTGAAGGCTGTCAGGGCATTTTGTACAGCTAGCATCTCTTTTTGATTGATGTGAAGATGCAGTTGTTCCTTGGGCCACGTGCCCTGAACACATTTTCCTGCCATATGTGCTCCCCAGGCGTAATCCGATGCATCCGTTGTTATTGTCTGCCTGGCTGTAAGTAAGGTGAAAGGCTGTCCCTTGTTGTGGTGACAGGCCTGTGACCACCATCGAAACTCGTGTTGTAGGCAGGGAATCAAGGTTATGATTGTCTTTAGGCTGTGACAATGCTGAGTCCAAACACTTTTTAGATACCATTGTAGTTTCCTCATATGCAGTTTGGCATATGGAATTAGTAGAATGCAAGATGCCATGAAACCCAGGGCCTGCAGAATTTTTCTTGCAGGGAGCTGGGTCTTTGCTGCCATCACTTGAAAGTACTGAGTCAGTTGCCTTTGTTTGTCTGGTGTGAGATGAGCCATCTGGGTAGTTGTAGTCAAGCTTGCACCCAGGAATATTATCTCTTGAGAGGGCACTAGTTTTGATTTCTTTTCGTTTACTGTGTACCATAGGCAACTTCGTAATCTTTTTACAAACTCCAGGTGCTTTAGAAGTATGTCCTTGCTCTCTGCTTGAATAAGGCAGTTGTCCAAGTAGGGATATGTTTGAATTCCTCTTTGCCTGCAAAATGTAATTACGGGTGCCAGGCATTTTGTGAAGACCCTGGGCATAGTAGATAAGCCAAAGGGCAGTGCAGAGAATTGATAATGTATTGAGCCTGCTATAAATCTGAGGTATCTTCTGCACAACTGTCTGACTGGGACGTGCAGGTATGCCTTCTTGAGATCCAAAGTAACTAGCCAAGCCTCTTTGCCCAGCATGGGCAGGAGTTGTTGAAGTGTACATTTTGAATTTTGGAACATCCAGGAAAGTATTTAGGATTGACAGGTCCAGTATTGGTCTCCATGCTTTGTCCTTTCTGGGTACTAGGAAAGGTTGTGAGTAAAATCCTTGGTCCTGTTCTTCTTGTGGAACATTTTGAATAGCTCCCATATCCATAAGAGCTGCAATCTGTTTTTGTGCCTCTGCCCATTGGTTTTGAGGCAGGTTTGGCATACCTTTTGGTTTTGGAAGCGTGTGGAAGTGGAACCTGTACCCTTGAGAAACTATATTCAACACCCATTGGTCTTGGGTAATCATGTGCCAATTTTTTTGAGAAAAGTGCTAGCTTTCCTCCTAGGGGTGCTGTCAACTGGTAAATGCTTGGCATTTGCAGAGGGAAGTCATTGTGACTGCTTTCTATAAGGTTGCGATTTGTCTTTTCCCCCTTTGGGGGCTGAAGAACCCCACTGTTTAGGTCTGTAGGAGCCTTGGGGCTGAGATCTGCCTCTGTGGCCTGTCTGACACTGGAAAGGACCGATTTTCTGAAGGCCAGTTCCTGCTAAATCTAGGTGGCTGAACCTGTAAGAAATCTTTCACAGTATGCATTGACTTTGCTTTATCCTCCATTTTCTTTAAAATCTCTTCTGCCTTAACACCAAACAAGGTATCATGCTGTAGTGGAGCATCCAATAATTTCATTTTAACATGGTCAGGTAAACTTTGTTCTTTCAACCAAGCACGTCTTCGAATAACTGAGCCTGTAACTGCGGCTCTACAAGAAGCCTCTAATGAATCAAAACCACATTGCAGAGTATGCTTTCCCACTTGTTCAACTGCATGCAATAAATCCTGCATTTCTTTACAGTCAGGACCTTCTGTATTTTTAACCATTTTCTGCTTTAACAAAGACATGAGATGCTGCTGATATTTAAGCATGTGAAACTGACAGTTTAAAGCTCTTACAGCTAAAGTAGCAGAAGTGTAAACTTTTTTCCCCCCATCTGTCCAGAGCTCTGGAATCCCTATCTGAGAGGACAGGATTATTGGCAGTGGAAGCTTTAACCCCCTTTGGGACCCTGAGAAATAGATTTTGGGTCCGCAGCGGGGTTTTTGTAAAGAAATTTATGAGAGTCAGGGACCCTGTAGTACCTGTCTGGCTTTACTGGTGCAGGGGGTAAAGAATCTGGCGACAGACTAGATTCAGAAAAAACATCATCAACAATATCAAGCACAGGGGGGATAGCCAAGGGCCTGTGCTGAGGCAATAGTAGGAAATTTCTGAGCCTTTTCTTGGATTCTGAGTAATCCTGGCTCTCCCAATGGAAATGTTCCCTCATGGTGTGCAGGGTTTCACCAAAAGAGTAATCCTCAGGCGGTGAGGCGGAAGGAATGGACTCTTCAGCATCAGAGTCCTCATAGGGAGGGAGAGAATAGCCCTGGTCAGAGGAAGAATCAGAAGAAATGGAAACCTGATCAGAGGAATCAATCAGCGTCTTGCCTAGGCCTTTTGTCAGGAAGGGGATGGGAGCCCCTGAGTAAAGTAATAAGGTCTTCGGCCATTTTAAGCGTCTGTTTCTCAGGCATGGATGACGGTTCTGGAGAATGCTGCACTTGTTTCTTTGTCTTTAATGCTGTGTTTGACTTTGCCTTTGCTGCTGTAGTAGCTTTAATTGTAGGCTGTGAAGGTCTGAAAACACCCTCAAAAGCCAGTGCCTGCTCAGCGGCTCCAGACCCATCTGAGGGTATATTTTCTGTAGGCCCAATACCTTGAGTTTCCACAGGCCTCGGTGTCTCCACGTGGCTGTCGGTTGCAGCCTGTGGCTCTGAGGTAGCGGGTGTCAGGGGCTGCGAAAGCGCCTCACTGAGAACCGGCGACTGGCCTAGAAGAGGCCTCACCGTCGGTTTTGGACCTCGGATGCCTGTCTTTTTCTTTGTCTTTGCGTTTTTTTATACATTCTGGTCGTCGGTTGTTCCGACGGCATTATGTAATTAAATCTTCATCCAAAATAATGTAAAGCAAAATCAAACCGTTTAATAGTGCGTTTATTAAATCTAGCACAAAACCGACGACTAGTGACGTCGTGGTCAGGGCCTAGGCAAGGAATGCAGTAAGAGTGGAAGTCCTTAAGAGGTATTTGCTTCCCACAAGAAATACAATTATTAACTTGTACTGACATTGGTCTGGAGGAAGAAAAAGTTTCCCCAACGGGGTACTTAGCTTTACTGAAGACTTTGGTTCTGAAATTCAATTCTGAAAATCTCAGGAGTCGGCCGACTGACACTTGCGAACTGCTTATGCTTCAGGCACCGCGCGGCAAGAAAGACTGGAGAAAATGGCGTCGGTTGCAACTTTTATACCCCTGGTGCACTGACGTCAGGGAAGAGGCGACAGCAACCGACGCCAGACCAAGACTTTGGAACTCGGGCCGACTACGGGTCGCCTGCCAGCAGGATAACCCAAGTGTAATGACTGCAACAGTGACACATGATGAACATCTGATGTAAGGCACATTTCTGGAAACGGAGGACATTTCTGGTACTACTGAAAGCTTGGACTAAAAGAACCAGTCATTATGGAGATATGTTTGTAAAATTCTAGGATAAAATGAACCAGGCCATGAGTTTCATATTTTTCAGTTTAGTGATACTTCCGATTATCCATGAAGAGTTTTATTAAATCTTTGACATAATTTATGGACATTTCATTTTGAATAGTTGTATATATGAAGTCCAGTAAATTGTTTTGATCCTGTACTGTTTCCTTTATTTGATAAAAAATTTCAGACTGATTTCTCAAGTAAGGATGACTTGTACTCTAGTGTTGATTGAATTTGCAATTGTATAATTTTTATCCCTCTGATAAAAATTAAATGAGCTATAATTATACATTGATGCACTAATGCTTTATGAGTCCTTAGTATCAATGAATAGGTCTTAAGTTTTAATTTATACAGAGGCATTACTGACTTATAGTCCTGTAAGGTTTGAGACATTTGATGACTAGGAGAAAGAAAATAATCGTGCCCTTCTTATAAGCTCCTACCGGATGCATTTACCAATAAGAGAATATCCCTCTTCTGAGGATATAATTTTTTTTAGTAGCCCAGGTTTAAATTCCACAAAACAATATTTTAGTAAGTTCAAAAGGACAGTGAACTTTCATTAACAAAATTAATGCACAAAGTAAATCACCTGGGTGAAATTTCTTTAAATGAGTTACAAAGGAAAATGTTTCCATGCCACAAATGATAAAACTAGAGCAATCCTTTAAGGACCTAAAATGGGATGATTAGCTGAGATAGGGCTATAGTATACAGTAAGGAGTTATATATAACACTGAATGTGTTTGAGGACAAAAAGAAGTTTCACTCATAAATTAAGCTGATTCACATTGCTGTTCCAAAATAAAAATCTTAATGTTTCATCAAGCTGTAGTAAATCCGATGTCAGAAAATAAGTATGAAAAGGTACACGAATAACAGACCAATTAGGTAATTACTACTGGGCAACATGTATGAGTTGCAGCTATGGATCTGTATAAATCTGACCAGGGACAAACTGTGCCATACTCAGTTCATTAATATAAGGTAGTAGATGGCCGCTATGCATTAATATTCAACTGGGATACTGTCAGGGACTAAGGTAATTCTTTTTACTTTCTTAAGCTGCTTTTTGATTTGGTCTGTAGATAATGATGAGTGAAAGCTTCTGTAGTTTAATTCAGTGTTGTGGGTAGTGTTTTTTGTTTTGTTGATTTAATACTGAGGTTGCAGCCTGAATAAAATGGATATTCATTTTCAGGACACTTTGTAATTTGGCTCCTGTAGTAAGGGGTTAGGGCTGTGTATTTTTGCTTAGTTTGATTAAAGTATTAATTGTATTCCAAAAAAGTTTAGGGTTATTATTGCTTCTGTAATGTAATCAGAGAAAACAGCTTTTCTTTTTGCATTATGTTCTTTACTTTATTTCTCAGTGACCTACAGTTTTGGAATTTAGACATAATTTACTGTATTTTCCAGCTATTCTATGCTTTGCCTCTAGCTGTTTTATTTGCAAGGTTTGTGTAGTTAGCCAGGGGTCATGCAAAGCTTCACTTTCTCTTTTTGTGTAAGAGACATACTCTATTCTGGATTTCTAGGAAAGTTTGGCTGAAATATTTAACTGCTTAATTTAGAGGTAGATAATTTAGTGGGGATTAGATACATTGTTAGAGAAGTGTATTCAAAGTTGTTCCCTCAAATTTTTAGATCTAGTCTAATTTTATGTTGTTACATTTGGTATTTTAGCTGGTCCCCAAATTATATAAGTCAGGAGATGGTCACTAAGTCGGTCAAAGTATATCTATACTATTTTTGTGACTGGTGTTAGGGGTTAATATTCAATCTAGAATGCTATTTTTATTAGAGTGCTTGTAAATTCTAGAAGATTCAGAGAATACTTGTGACAATTCAAAAAGGTTTATGTGTGGTAAAACTTTGGTTGGTGCTTCCTAAGAGGATAGTCTAGCACAGTCAATATTAATGCCCGTATAATAATCATATCTTGTTTAATGAATAAGGTTATCCATGATAGTATATGTTCTAATGTGTCTATATTTTTTGTAGGTGTATTTGGAGGGCTGTATATAGTTGTTTGACATTTATTTAGTTTGAGGGTTGCAAAAAAGTTCTAAAACTGTGGCTAAACTGGTCTCTCAATCTATATATATATATATATATGTATATGGGTCTACTACGGTTGATTGAAAACTCACTTTACTTGAAAATTAAATTACTAGGACCACTTCAGTGAAAGCTCACTTCACTGAAAACTCATTTCGTTGAAAGTCATAAATGGCCTTTTCCCCACTGTAGTGCGACCCTGGAGTTAGTATATAAAGTAAGGGGGGGCACAACCCACCACATATTATAAACTATACACAGTGATACTTACAAGTGCAATAAATAACTGTTTCCAAAAGAGAATATATAACCAAGATATGTGGGGGGGGCTTCGCACCCTACCCCCCTTACTTTATATATTAACGCCAGGGTCGCACTACAGTAGGGAAAAGGCCATTTATGACTTTCAACGAAATGAGTTTCAGTCAAGTGAGTTTTGAGTGAAGTGAGCTTTCAGTGAAGTTGTCTTAGCAATTTCATTTTCAATCAAGTGAGTTTTCAATCAACCGTAGTAGACTCACATATATATATATATATATATATATATATATATATATATATATATATATAGATGCCAAGCACTGGAGTGAAAGGAAATGCTCCGACACCATGTAGAGTGACAACAGGTATGCAAGATCAACTATCCCAGAATATGGGAATATTTCCTTTACCTGGAGATTGTGCAATCTTGGAGTTAATGTATATAATTAGCAGGGGTGTGGGGGTATAGCCCCCACATGGGGGTGTAGCAGGTTTGCCTTCCTGCAAAAACACTTGCTGTTGGTTTAGTCTGCTCAGGGATAATCCCCAGAGCATGTATGTGCAGAATGTGCTGATACTGGTGCTTTTAACATCCGGACATCGATCTGCAGAGTATCTGGACACTATACTTTGATACAGTGTCCTACCCCAACATATATGCATATTATTATATGGTATGACTTTACAAGAGAAGTCTCCAAGAAGCCACTTTTTGGTTATTTCGTGGAATATTACCAAAGGCAAACAGAAAAGGATAGTGAGGAAATCCCAGAAAGCCAGATTCGCTAGCAGTGAATTGGATATGCTCCTCATAGTAGCTGTGGCAAACGATGCACATAATCGAGATGTTTCCCAAAATCCCAACAATAAAGATAACCACTGCGAGACATATGATGGCATAAGCTCCATAATAATCCTCGGTCAGGGGATAGAAAGGGTTCTTGAGCTGGTGTCTCCTACTGCTGTTTGCAGAGCTAAATCCTGGAGTAACATCGACATTAATGTCAGATAATGACTGCAGCCCAGGTTTTTTTGGTGTGATAAATGTTTAAATAATCAACAGACGCATTAATAGATAATGGACGTGGAATGGCTCCCCACACAGTAGCCTCTGAGCTCTGACTCTGCAGACACATTCAATCCTCTGTCTGTCAAATGATTACCCAGCCCTGGGCTTTGCCTGCATACCAATGCAAAACATGTTGTTATAGCCATTTTCTAAGGAGGTAGGGGGATGTATGTGTGCATACCTCTCAACTGTACAGATTTTCACAGAATGTCCTGATTTTTGCCTTATGCTTTTGGTTTATTCTTCATAAAAATTCCGGGTTTTTTTTTTTTTTTTTTTTTTTTTTTGAAAAATCACAGAGTTTCAGACATAATATCCTTCAGAAAATGTATTGCAATACAAATCCTATTACTCTAGCAACTTTCTAAATGTGTCCCTAGTTTTAGGTCTTTGCCCCCAACATTATAACAGACTTTGTATCCAAGTGAAACACCATGGGACACACCACGAGAAGTGAGAAAATCTTCTTTTATTCAAAACAGCATATAAAACAAGGAAAGATAAGCGCTTTTGCGTGCTAAAGTTCATACAATTTGAAAACACAAATACAGAAAGTATCACACAAGTAATATAAAGCTATACATTTATTGAGCTTTTACAGTGATGTCTCCGTCCAGGGAAAATCGTTATGTGACAATAAATACTTGTTTATGCCTCATATATTGCACTTTCTCAGACCGGTCATTATGAAATTATTGAAAGGACTTAGAAGGATCAGTTCTGTCCACTTCACTACTCCTTTTAGTTAACATTTGGTACTTGCAATAGTTTGCTATTGATTTATTAATACGATCGTCTCATAGACAAAGGAGCACGGCACATTAACTCAAGGGTTACACAACAAGGAGCTTCATTAAACATAGTTTGTAAACTTTGGTTTTCACAACAACTTGATGTTTATTTGAGTTTGAACTGAGTTTTTAACAGATGGTTACATCACACATCGTTTAATGAGACAGCACTACTCAATAATTAATGAGTCAGACAAGATTAAATTGAATTAGGTGTTTAATAAGAAGTGTGTTTTTATTGGTTGTTGCCTACTATTTAAACTATGCAGTATTTCTTGTTTAATGAGATCTGAAGAAGCGTGCACTTTAGCACGCGAAAGCGCTTATCTTTCCTTGTTTTATATGCTGTTTTGAATAAAAGAAGATTTTCTCACTTCTCGTGGTGTGTCCCATGGTGTTTCACTTGGATACATTTTGCTGTTTTGCTTTGCCTGAGGACACTTTGGAAAACGGTGATATTACTATTCATTATAACAGACTTTGTTCAGATTTTTTGTGCTAACACATTGAGAGACGATACGTGTGTGTGTGTGTGTGTGTGTGTGTGTGTGTGTGTGTGTGTGTGTATAAGAGGGAGGTAGCATACCCTTCAGCTGTCCAGGTTTTTGCAGAATGTCCAGATTTGTGCCCCATATTCGTCCTAAAAAGGACTGAAGTTGCTAAATAATGGCAGACATTTGAGTTTTAGACGTTATATTCTTTAGAAAAATGCATACTAACACAAATCCTGTTATTCTAGCAATGTTCCAAGTTCACGAGAGCAATATTTATAATCTGTCCCTATTTATTTTAAGCTTCGTCCAGATTTCTTGCACTAAGAGGTTGAGGTATGTGCGAGAGAGAATAGAGTAAGCAGGTGGAATTTATTTTCAAGTGTGTTTTCAAGGAAATGTGAGCTTCAAGGAAAGAGAAGTTTACTGCTGCACATGCTAAGTCTGCTTAAAATGTGCAACTGTTTAGCAAATGGTAACACTGTTGTGGTATAGAGTTTTAAAGCAGTGTTGGTAGCACAGCAGGTAGAAAACTTGCATCTTGATGCAGAGAGCTGTAGGTTCTACTCCCATGGCATGTAGATGTGTATTTGAAGGGGGTGGGTGCTGCAATCCTGAGTATGTCCTCCTTTGGATGACATGCCTAGTAACTATGAACCTGTTTTTCAACTTGCCACCCATTCCCTATTGCAATATACCAGCTTACCATTTCTTTTAATGTAACATAGGCAATTTATTCAAGGGCAACAGGCACTGAATTTGTAAATGAAACACTGAAATCTAAAGTTGTTTTCTAGCAACAACCTCTCCATTGGTTTCAGATCTCTTTAATGTGGAATTATTCAGATGACTTTTACTTCTGCATTTTGACTGATATTGATGGATTGTATGACAGAAGTTTGAGTGGCCCTTTATGGTTGAAATGCTCTGAATTGGGCAGTTTGTCATTATTGGTTTATATAATTTGTTTCACTGCTTAAAGGAAAAATGTTAAGAACTATAAATTTAAAACACTAACAAGTGGCGCTGTATTATACAAGGAATATAATTAAATTATTATACAGTATAATTAATAAAATCAGGAAGGTGAATCAAAGAACTTTTGCATGGTTATAAAAATGTGTGTAAGGAGCCTATGATTTGAAAACAGCCCAAGGGTAAACTTACCCTGCCACTGGCCAGATGCATTTTCTTTGAATGTGGGTTTCAATGCTGTTTCAGTGAAAGTGAGTTTCAAAGGTAGAGAAGTTTTAATGCTAAGTCTGTTTTCATTGTAAGACTATTGCTTTGTTTAGGTTTAGTAAATGTCTACCAGTGTTTGTGCTATAAAATTTGAAATAAAAGTTTTAAATTAAATTCAAATATCTGTAATCATTGTAGAAGTAAAGCATAAAACAGTATGCAACACTGAGAGATCTGAACAGAGTCTATTAGCAAATGGGGAGAAATAGCCAAGTAATGGGACACTGGAATGGCTGCGTGGGTGGGGGAGCTGCGTGGGCGGAGCTCTGGGTTTGCACTCCCCTTGCAAAAAATCCTGCGGGCTCCCTTGCCTGCAAGATGCTTCTAGTGAATTAAAACCACACTGCAAAGTATGTTTTCCAACCTGTTCAGCAGAATGCAATAAATCCTGTAAATCCTTATTTTCAGCACACTCAGGAATCATCATTTTCTATTTAAGCAATCCAATAATATGCTGCTGATACTTTAACACATGAAACTGGCAATTTAAGGCCCTGATGGCCAAGGTTGCAGAGGTGTACACCTTCTTACCTCATCTGTCCAAGGCCCTGGAATCTCTATCAGAGGGGGAAGGATTTTTGGCAGTAGTAGCCTTAATGCCCTTGGGTCCCTGTGAAATGGTCTCAGGGACCACAGTAGGATTTTTAAAAAGGAACTTATGAGAATCAGGAACCCTGTAGTATCTATCGGGTTTTCTGGGAGCAGGAGGTAAAAAGTGGCCAAGCTAGACTCCGAAAAGGCATCGTCAACAATGTCCAGCACAGGAGGGATAGCTAAAGGCCTGTGTTGGGGCAGGAGTAAGAAATCTCCAAGCCTCTTTTTAGAATCAGACTAATCCTGGCTTTCCCAGTGAAAATGCTCCCTAAGAGTATGCAAGGTTTCACCAAAAGAAAAAATCCTCTGGGGGAGAAGCAGGGGGAATAGAGTCCTCTGCATCACAATCCTCATAGGTAGATAAGGGTAAATCCTGGTCATCAGTGGAGACAGAAATTTCAGAATCCTGGTCAGAAGTATCAAGCAAATTCAGTCCTAAGTCTCTTAGAGGGGGAAGGCTGGCTTCCCCTGATTAAAGTAATAAGGTCTTCAGCCATTCTTATCATTTGTTTTTTAGGCATAGAGGCCTGACCATGCGGTCTGGGCGTTGGTTTCCTAGGCATGGTTTGAGTTTTAAGCCTAGAAGAAGATGGCATTGGTTTAATATGCAAGTCGGTAGGCCTGAATACACCCTCAGAAGCCGGTGCCTGCACAGTGGTTCCAGACCCATCCAGGGTAGAGACATCCGCAGGTTCCACAGTTGAAGCATCTCACGGCATACCGGACTCCAAATGGGTCTCAGTAGAGGCCTACGAATCTGAAGTATTGAGTATCAAGGGTTGCGAAAGCGCCTCACTGAGAACCGGCGAACTGGCGACTAGCTTAGAAGAAGCATCGTCGGCAGCTTTGGACCTAGGCGGCCTGTCTCTGTCTCTATCTTTGCGTTTTTTTTGAATGTCGGTAGTCGGGTGGCTTACCGAAGACATATCTGGATAACTGAACAGAGTACCAAAATATTTAGAAGCGAAAATGTACAGACGACGAATAGTTCATGGTTTAAATAAGGCACAAAACCAGCAGTGAGGTACGTCATGGTCAGGGCCTAGGCAAGGAATACAGTGCGAATGAAAACCTTTATGATGTATTTGCTTTCCACAAGAAATACAATTATTGACTTTTACTGACATCGGTTTAGACGCAAGAAAAAGTTTCCCCAATGGGGTACTTCGCTTTAGTTGAAGACTTCGGTTCTGAAACTCGAAAACGAAAATTTCAGGAGTCGGCGGACCGGCACTTGTGAACTGCTTCTGCTTTGGGCACCGCACGGCAAGAAAGACTGGTGTAATGGCGTCGGCTGCATGCTTTATACCCCTGACTACCTGACGTCACGGAAGATGAGACAGCAACCGACGCAGGACCCAAGACTTTGATAATCAGGCCGACTGAGGGCTATACTGCAAGCAGATAACCCAAATGTGATGACTGCAACAGTGAAACATGAAGAACATCTAAAATATCACAAGTGATTACTACCAAGTAGGAGATCAAATCTAAATACAAGCAAGGTTGTGCTTCTTTAAAGAACTACTGACCCTGCACCAAAGGGTACAACAGATACTGCAAAAACATGGAGAATAAAAGGAAAACAGGCTTTCCAGAAAGTTAAACCTACTAATGAAAATGGGACTAGGGCACACTTGACAGTGTGACAACATTACAGGAAATATAGGCATGTTGAATGATCACGGTTTGCTGCCTGCTTCTTTACAGCTCCAGCTCCTACCTGCATCAATAAAATACCTAAAAATGTAATTTTCCTTCCTTTCCTATTCCTATCACAGCTCAACTGGAGAATATGTTTTCCACTTCATTTTGATAAGATTTTTCGCCATTTTTTCTTTACAGAACCTCTCTGCAGAATTAACAGACAAAGTTACTGTCTTACGATTACCTTTCAAATGTAATATCAGAACATTAGCATTATTTTTTTTCTTAATATATTAACATTCTTCAAACCATAGCAAAGACAAGTTTCCCAACTACTGAACTGAAGTTTGGTGTGTCCTTCCATTTTCCCTTCACCAATTTAGCACAAACAAATAAAGGAAACTCTAGCCAAATATTTACAAACTGTTTCAGTTGATCTGTAATAGGGTGACTACAGTGGATCACTTCTGAGAGTTCCTCTTCAAAGATTCTGACTTTGGCAGAAGTCTTCCCTACACTAGTTCTTGGTCTCAGAGGAAAATTAACTGGGATGTGCATCCTGCAGGCCTCACAGTTGTGGTGTCACACAAATTGCTAGTAGGGTGTGTTTACCTCCTGCTTTCCTCACTTAAACTTTTTTTTATTTGTGCCAGCTCGTTTAAATAAACAGTATATACAGTAATATAAAATTATACCTTTGCCCAGCTTCAAGGAGATCCATCAAAAGAGGCAGGCAGACAGACCTTACATCACAGGAACTGTGGTAGATCAAAACCACCCAGTGCAGAGGGCCCATAACAAATCAATCAACATGGGGAGTACATTACCTAGCACTTCTAACTCTGAGGCCTTTTGCAGTGGATCAAAACTGGGAAAGAATCTCAAGCTTTACCTAAATATCTTCCACCCCAGGATGGCAGAAGATGCCAGTGAAAAAGCCAAAAGGCTCAGAGTACAGAAGCACTAAAGTGTCAATGCAGACTCAACTCCTAAGAATCAGAATCCAAGCATTTGGGAGTGCCACGTGAAAGTGATTACCAATGATTATGTGGCCAGTGTACAAATGTCAGTCATGGACAAGTTCTTGAAACAGGCAATGGAGTCAGCCATACTCCTCCCTAGAGGAGTGGATTAACAACTTAAGACGATAGGAGGTTCATAGGTGTTTACAAGGCTAACGACCACAAGGGCCTTTTTAAGTCTTGTCTTGCATCCCAAATCTCTGACAAATTCTGGGATTCTTGAGAAGTATTAAGTAGGCGCCTGGGAGATGAACCATTTACATGCTGCCTGTGCCCATTAGAGAGACAGGTGCCAAACCAGGGAAGAGTTTCCTGTTCTCCATCCAGTTGTCCAAGTTACACTTGAACTGGGTTAGACTGGCTGTTCAACGGTAGAAGAAAATGCAGTTGGGCACGCTAACTGGAAAAAAAGTTTACTTCACAAGATCCAGGCCTTTCCTGCATGTAGCACAGAAGATGAACTAGTCTGTTTTTGTAAAACCTACATACCCTTTTTCATGTAAAGCTTAACCTGAAGATGCATGTTAAGAAAATAAACAATGCTCATTCTCCCTTAGATTCTGCTCATGACAATAAAACAGAAAGATGCAAGGAATAATTAAGTGACAGCAAGAATTATGAGTTAGCTCTAATGGAAACATGACCCTTGTGAAAGACAAGATATGTCTCTCTATGAATATAGGCATGTATTGTACTATAGCAGTTCCTGAGATCATACTGGCGGAAGCAATGGCCACCAAAAAAACCATGTTCTAACACATCAAGTTTAGATCCGCCAAATCAATCAGTTTGAATGGAGAAAGACAGCCAGATTAATCATGAAGTTTAAGCCCCAAGAAGAAAAAAAAAATATTCAAAGGTTGTTAAAGAGCCATCTTAAAGTAGCAGCATAACAAAAGCCTGTGCTGAGCTACTTTTCTGCCATGCACATGGTTGCCATCCTTCACAACTACAGAAAAAATGCATTGCGACTGCAAAATAATTTAAGACTCATGTAAAATGTGTGTCTGAAGTAAGGAAGAAACACTGATAAATTCAATGACTATGGTAGGGAAGGGTATTTCTCTAATACAGTGAAGAACCTCACCCACTTATCAACACCATGCACAAGAGAAGTTGAAGCTTCTTAGCAGTTTTGGTAGAATTAGTTGAAAAATAAATGACCTAGAAATCCACAGAACAAAGGGAAACAGATACTGCACTTAGATTCTACTTGGACAGGTCTAAACCTCAAAGGAAATCTGAACAACTGCTGGTGGCATTTGCTGCAGGGACAGAGGGGAAGGCTATTTCAAAGCGAACTATATCCAAATGGATAGACCATTGCATTCCTTCTGCTATAAGCACCATGAAAAACCTATCCCACAGGGGATCGGATCCCACTCAAGCAGGTCTGCATCTACCTCTACAGCCTTTCTCAGAGGTGTACCTACCAGGGACATCCTAGAAGCTGCTACCTGGAGTTCTGTACATACTTTCACTAAGCATTACCATTTGCCAATTTTCTCTAAATCCAGAGCTGGCTTTGCCACTGTAGTTTTGCAGGGCCTTATAGCTGGTCCTAATGTTATTTAAATTCCTGCAAACAAAACACTTTGTAAAAAAGTACAGTTTTGTACCTACCATAAATGTAGATGTTCGAAGATCCACATTGCTGCAGTCCTTACATATGGGTAGTCCGCTGTCCTCGGTCGGCCCGAATACCAAAGTATAAGGCTGACGTCGGTCAAGGCGCTTAAAACTGACATCAGGACGTCAGGGTACAAAAGCGCATGACCGACGTCATATCCTCAGTCTTTTCTTGCCCCAGATGTCAGAAGGCCCTAAAAAGAAAGGCCAAAACCAAAAGACAGCAAAAAACCAAACAACTACCCCTGCACTAATCCTATTTACAATATTTACAATATTCACAACCCAAACCACACAACCGCCTCTAACTACAGAGGGGAAGGAGGGAGGGTAAATTGGACTGCAGCAATGTGGATCTTCGAACATCTACATTTATGGTAGGTACAAAACTGTACTATGTTCTTCATCTCACATTGCTGCAGTCCTTACATATGGGTAGAATCCCAAAGCAGAGGTAAGGGAGGATGGCAAAAATATAGAGCATTAGGAGCTGCCAAAATGCCCTGTAAAATTGCAGTGGCAAAACCAGCCCTAGATTTAGAGTAAAGTGGAAGGTGGTAATGCTTAGAGAAAGTATGCACTGAACTCCAAGTAGCTGCCTCCAAAATATCTTTAGTTGCCACCCCTTAAAAAGCTGTAGAAGTGGCAGTAGCCCTAGTGGAATGAGGCCTAATCCCAGCTGGAATCTCCTTACCATGATGGGAATAACAGAAAGCAATACAAAACCCAATCCACTTAGAAATAGTTTGTTTTGAAACAGGCTTGCCCTGAGAACCCAAAGCAAATGAAACAAACAACTGCTGAGACTGCCTGAACCCTTTAGTTCTGCTCAAATAATATCGCAACTGCCTGTGTATATCCAAAGTGTGCAAAATCTTTTCCCCTTTATTTTGGGGGTTTGCATAAAAAGTAGGCAAATGAATAGTTTGGTTTAAAGCCACACTAGAAACCACTTTAGGCATAAAGGAAGGATTAGTACGCAAAGATACCCTATCCTTATGGAAAATTAAGAAAGGCTCAACCGCCATAAGGGCCTGTAATTCAGAAACCCTTCTCGCAGAGGTAATGGCCAACAAAAAAGCAGTCTTCCATGATAAATATTTCAACTCGGCAGTAGCTGCAGGCTCAAAAGGTTGTAGAGTGAGTTTCTCCAACACAAAATTGAGATCCCAAGCAGGAGTAGGAGCTCTACGTGGGGGTCTTATATTCTTTGCCCCTCTAAGGAGTTGCTTAAACAAAGGATGAGAAAACAATGGTGGGTCACAGTCATAGTGAGCAGAAATTGCTGCAGCATGAACCTTAATAGAGGAGAAGGACAAACCTTTGTCCAGTAACTCAGTAAGATATTGAAGAGCCACACTTAAATTAGGCTTAGAAACATGAAATTCCTTTGCTGTACTCCAAAATAAAAATCTCCTCCATTTATCTGCGTACACTTTCCTTGTACTAGGCCTTCTGGCCTCCAAAATAACATTCAAAACTTGCTGTGGAAGCTGAGACCCTCCAGGGTTTAAAACAGAATATGCCAGGCTGTTAGATGTAGAGAGTGAAGTTTGACATTGAGTAAATGACTGTTCTCCTGAGACAGCAGGTGTGGAATCGAAGGCAAAGGCCATGGAGGTTCCTGTACCAGACTTCTCAGTAATGGGTACCAGTGCTGTCGAGGCCAATCTGGAGCTATTAAAATCATCTTTGGCTTGTCCTGTCTGACCTTCAAGAGTACCTTTGGGAGGAGAGGCAGAGGTGGAAAGGCATACACATGAAGATTGCTCCAATTGAATGAGAGAGCATCCACTTTCCAAGCTGTGGGATGAAACCTTTTGTGCAAAACTTTGGCAGCTGGTAGTTTAGTGGAGAAGCGAACAGATCTATGTCTGGAGTTCCCCATAACACTGTCAATTTCTGAAATACATGAGGATCCAATTTCCACTCGTGGGGATCCATAATTTGTCTGCTCAACACATCTGCTAAGGAGTTCTGTGCCCCCGGCAGAAACCTTGCCTGAAGATTTAGCTGTAAACTAAGAGCAGTCTCCCACAAAATCATTGCTTGTCTGCATAGAGGGTAAGAATGCGTTCCCCCTTGCTTGTTGATGTACCACATGACAGTTGTGTTGTCTGTTAGAACCAACACCTGCCCTGGAAGAAGTAAATCCTTGAAAGCTATTAATGCAAATTGGACTGCTAACATCTCCTTCAAGTTGATATGTAGATGTTGAAGTCTGGCAGGCCACGTGTCTTGTACCCACTTTCCATTTAGATGAGCTCCCAAAGCTTTGTCTGAGGCATCTGTCGTTAGAATCTGACTCGCCTCTGGCCGGGTCACAGAGAGTCCCTTGTTTAGGTGACATTCCTGAGCCCACCACAAAAATTCCTTTTGAATGCAAGGTATTATCTGAATGACAGTGTCCATATCTTGGCAGTGCTGTGTCCATACATTTTTGAGATATCATTGTAGCTTCCTCATATGCAGTTTGGCATTGGGAAGCACCAGAATACAAGATGCCATGAACCCCAAGGCTTGAAGGACTGTCCTTGCAGTCAGCCTGGACTGATGAGACAATTGATGGAAGTAAAGAGAAAGATTCTTTTGTTTGTCCGGGGTCAAAAAGGCCATCTGGGATGCTGTATTCAGTCTCACACCCAGAAAGCACATGTCCTGAGAGGGTACTAGACTGGACTTTATTTCGTTCACAGAATACCCCAGGCATCTTAGCACTGCTATCACATACTGTAAATGATGAAGAAGTTCGTCCTTTCCTTGAGCCAGAATCAGGCAATCGTCCAAATAAGGATATATCTGTATTCCTCTTAGCCTGAAGAAAGCTATCACTGGAGCCAGAACCTTCGTGAGCACTCTGGGCGCAGTAGCTAAGCCAAAGGGCAATGCAGAGAACTGATAATGAGAAGTCCCAGCCCGAAAACGCAGATACTTTCTGCAACTGAGCCTGATAGGAACATGAAGGTAAGCCTCCTTGAGATCCAGAGTCACCATCCAGTGATCTTTGCCCAGCAGAGGTAAAAGCTGTTGTAACGTCAACATTTTGAACTTGGAAATGTCCAGATATGTGTTGAGGATAGATAAATCCAAGATTGGTCTCCACGTGTTCCCTTTCTTTGGTACTAGGAACAGGCGAGAATAAAATCCTAGGCCCACTTCTGGCAGAGGGACCGGTTGTATGGCCCTTATTTGAAGTAGCAGAGAAATTTGTTTGTGAGCCTCTAGTCTTTGCTGAGGAGGAACGTCCGGGCATGCCTTTGAAAGGAGGCAAGGTATGGAAATAAAACTTGTAACCTCGGTGTATGATATCCAATACCCATTTGTCTTGGGTAATCAAATTCCAATTTTCCTTGAAGAGTGCCAACCTTCCTCCCAAAGGAGCTGCCATGCAAGAAGGATCTGGCAGCTGAAAAGGTAGGTCATTGGGCCTGTTTATGCAAGGACTGGCCCCTGCCCTCACCCAAAGATTGTGCAGGTGAACTCCCTGTTCTAGGTCTGAAAGAACTCTGAGCTCTGCCCCTACCACGTCTAGATCTACCCCTAGACTGAGAATCATAAGAAGGATACGTCCACCCCTTAGCAGGCCAATTCCTACTAAACTTTGGAGGCTGTACTTGCAAAAAATCTTTAACAGCCTGCATGGACTTAGCCTTGTCTTCCATTTTCTTCAAGACTGACTCCACAGGTGAACCAAACAACACATCAGACTGTAAAGGAGCATCCAAAATCCTTGTCTTAACATGGTCAGATAAATTCTGATCCCTCAGCCATGCGTGCCTGCGAAGAACTGAACCAGTGGCAGCCACCCTAGACGAGGCCTGTACAGCATCAAAACCACATTGTAAAGAATGCTTACCCACCTGCTCTGAAACATGCACCAAATCTTGTAACTCTTTACACTCAATGCCTTCCGCCAGAGCATCCACCTTAGACCTCAATAGAGAAAGAAGATAGTTTCGATATTTCAACATATGAAACTGGCAATTCAAAGCCCTCATAGCTAGGGTAGAAGAAGTATAGACTTTCTTTCCCCATCTATCCAAAGCTCTGGCCTCTTTATCTGGAGGAACCGGATTTTTTACAACAGAGGCCTTGACACCCTTAGGTCCCTGACTAACAGTTTCTGGGTCCGCCCTAGGACTCTTATAAAGATATTTATGAGCCTCAGGCACCCTGTAATACCTATCCGGTTTAACAGGAGCAGGAGGCAGAGAATCAGGATTAAGTGAAGCCTCTGCAAACACATCTTCCACAACATCCAGAACAGGAGGTATAGCCAAGGGCCTATGCTGGGGCAAAAGCAAAAATTCCCTAAGCCTTTTCCTGGAATCAGAGAAGTCCTGACCTTCCCAGTTAAAATGTTCCCTCATGGAATGAAGAGTCTCTGAAAAAGAAAAATCCTCTGGAGGAGAAGCAGAAGGAGTCGAATCATCTGCATCAGAATCAGAATAAGGAGAGTACTCCTGCAAGTCTTCAGCCGAAGACTCAGAAACATCCGAAGCCTGCTCAAAACTCCCCAACTCTGGCTCCACCCTAGGCCTCTTATCAGGAGGGGGCAAAGAACCCCTAATCAGAGTAATCAAATCTTCTGCCATTTTAAGCATGTGCTTCTTGGGCGCAGACCCTGCTGCACTAGGAGTGACACCAACAGAAGCTAAACCTGGCCTGCCTCTGGGAGAAGCCTTGGAAACAGAAGGAGAGGGCCTAACCACCCTAGGAAGGGAGGGGAGTACAGTAACTTGGGAAGCCCCTTCAGCCTGACCTGCCTCCTGAGAGGCCACATCCTGCAATATCTAAGTCTCCCCCTGGGACTCCAGAGAAGCCTCCGTCGGAACCACCGGTTCCACTGACGCCTCTAAAGAACCGACGTCCGGAACGGACGACTCTTCTTGCCTGGGTTTAACTGCTTTGTCTTTGCGCTTCTTCGAAGAAGCGGGCGCCGGAGAATCCGACGGCATATTATAATTGCACCGCTTCCCGAAGACCAGCCTAGCACAATCTAACCTTCGCTTATAGTGCGCTTATTGAACCTAGCACAAAAGCGACACCCAACAACGTCGTGCTCAGGCCCCAAACAAGGAATACACAAAGAATGATAATCCCTATGCGGTATCTGTTTCCCACAAGAAATACAGTTATTCACTTTTTCTGACATCCGGTAAAACACTGAGGCAAGAAAAAAACAAAATATTCCCCAACGGGGTACTTAGCCAACTTTGATTTGGTCTGAAACTCCGAACTCGAAAAATTTCAGAACGCCGAACGGCACTTGCAACGCTGCTTCTGCATCGGACCATGCGGCAAAAAAGACTGAGGATATGACGTCGGTCATGCGCTTTTGTACCCTGACGTCCTGATGTCAGTTTTAAGCGCCTTGACCGACGTCAGCCTTATACTTTGGTATTCGGGCCGACCGAGGACAGCGGACTACCCATATGTAAGGACTGCAGCAATGTGAGATGAAGAACATCACCCACTGGTAGTCCAAGGAAATCAGGATACAAGGATTGCGAACCAAGTGCTGAACGCAAGTTTGTTTTATTTTTAAGCTTCACCAGAACAGCGTAAAAACGTAAAAACACATCCAATATATTGTATATCTATATCAAGCGCTTTCACCCAGGCACTCCCAGGCTTTCTCAAGACGTTTGTTACATAGTTTGGAGGGTTCTTTTATACTGCCCTTACCAAACCTTAATTTTAATTAACATTCAATTATTCAATTATTGAATTTATAATTAAAGAAATACATTCACTTGTAACATTGTCATAGCTTGATGTTGTTATATTTTACAACAAAATTGAAATTAAAATGCACACTACTTGCCCTACTCTACTCAACTTACAAAAAATGCCTATAAAAATATATAAAACCTGCAAATAACTTAAAATAATGTAGACATTCAAAAATGCATTTTAAAAGTCTCTTAAAACTGGTCAACCTAACAACAACTAATATTTGTTGAGTCCCTGTACAAATTCTAAAGTGTTCCTAACCTGGCAACTGCAGCTGTACTAAGAAAACTAAAACCTTGTTATAGGTACACAGTAACTTATATCATCCTCATCCCTTGAAAATATTGTTCAACTATGCTTAATAAACATCCTGCACTCGTACTTCAAAGCATTTAAGCTTTGTTCACATGTTCCTAAATAGTACAAAGTATTGTATAATACTGTGCTATGCCTATCTAAAGCCTCAAGATTTAATATACCTGGTGTTAGACACTATTAGGATTTACAGACCGCATGACCTAGCACATAACACTTGTAATCTGTTGTGGTATTACTTATTCTACCTTTGTATCACAATTTTGCTCTTCTAATTTTTAATAAACTAGCAATACTAATAGCTCCATTAAGGCCGGGGGGCTTTGCCGCTTCTAATTTCACCTGCCAAAGCAGCTCTTTGTACTCTAAGGAGGTTTCCCAGTCTCCTCCTCTGGGGTTAATTTCTACCTGTTCCAAAACTATGAACCTAAGCTCCATTTGGTCGCAAGTCAATGAATGTTTAAAGAATGCGTTTGTTTCCTTCCCTCTACTGATTTCATAAAGATGTTCGTATATTCTTTTTGCCAGCGTCCTCTCCGTTTTACCTATGTAAAAACTCTGGCAATTCTGACACAGCCCAAGATAAACCACTCCCTTCGCTTTACAATTGGAATACCCCGGAGATTTTACATAAGTCTTTCTTGAGTTTAAATAAAAACCTTTCTTGTTAATAATATTGGGGCACTGCCTACAAGCATTGCATTTAAATGTTCCAGTCTTTCGGTTCACATTGGCCTGTCCTACCTCATGATTTGTCTCTAGCAATTCCTTTAAATTCTTATTTCTTCTTCTAATAAATTGAGGTTTGTCACCAAGCATTTTCTTGAATTCTTCATTCATGGTCACTATCGGCCAATATTTGTCAACAACCCTTTCTACTGCTGGGCTCTCATTACAATTCGTGTGAACAAAAAGACACCCTTGCTCTTTTAATTTGTTGTCTATTCTACTGTGTTCATACCTACGTTCTTCTCCCAGTAAAGGGAAATATTTGTCTTTCCTCTGGCTTGCGACTTCTAAGATTACTGAATCTATTAACTGTGTGGGATACCCCCTCTCCTCAAATAATGTTTTCAAAAATAGACTTTCAACATTGAATAAAGCCTCTTCACTGCACATTCTGGCCGCTCTAATTAGTTGCCCTTTGATAATTCCCTTCCTTTGAAATAGAGGGTGATTGCTATTGTAGTGCAGAAACATGTTTGAATAACTGTCTTTTCTATGTATACAAGACGTAAAACATTCTTTTTCAATGTTCATGCGTAAATCTACATCAAGATATTGTAAACTGTCAGTACTAATATTGTACGTGAATTTCAAAAACTCAGTACTACTATTAATGTGCCTGATAAATTGTTCAAGTTCGTCCATGCTGCCCTTCCAAAATATACAGATGTCGTCCAGATAACGTTGGTAGTGTACCAGATGCTCCACCCATTGTGTATTAAATACGTATTTTGACTCCCAATGACTTAGCACAATGTTGGCATAAGCGGAGGCGCAAGGGTTGCCCATAGCTACACCCCTTTTTTGTCGAAATAATTTGCCACCAAAATAAACAAAATTATTGTTGAGAATAACCTCCATGAGTTCGACAAGCAGCGCTATCATCTTACCTCCCAGTGTTGAATGCGCAGCCAACATTTCATTAAACCATGCTAAGCCGATGTCGTGTGGGATGCTTGGGAATAATTCCACCACATCAACTGTGACCAAGTATTTAGTTTCTTTGTAAAATTCCTTTTTGACACTTCGTAAAAATTCCCAGGAGTCCTTACATAAAAATTTTAAAGATGTTGTAAACTCTTTCAATGTTGCATCTAAAAACTTCCCTAGTGGTTCGGTAATCCCCTTAGCTCCTGCTACAATTGGTCTGAATAGTAGTGGTTGCAGCCCTTTGTGCACTTTGGGGATACCGAAAATAATGGGGGTGACTGGCTTGGGGACCGACAAATAATTATACAATTGTTCGTTTATTGCACCTTGGTACAGATTATCTTCCAACATACACTTAATTTTGGCATATGCAACATTGCGTTCATTTACTGACACTTGATTGTATTGTTCTACGGCATGTAAGTGCTTGTGTAAAGAGGCTTCGTAATCTTGTTGGTACATAAAAACTACACCCCCCCTTTGTCTGTTTTCATTACCCTGATTCCTTCACTGTTTAGTTTTTTAATCAGTTTATAAGAAGCATCAGAAAAATTGCTATTACTTCTTGTAATCTCTTTAGTGTACAGATTCCTAATTTCTGTCTCTACCATTTCCTCAAATGTTTTGAGGACAGGGTGCAAAGGGGGGTTCCATGTACTCTTTCTCTGTAGTTCATTTCTCTCTGCTACATTCCCTTTCAGATTAACAGTTATATTCAATTGCCTTGTGAAGAGCTTTAAGTCTAAAATTGTTCTAGGTATGTTGATGGAATTGTTTGGAACAAAATGAAGCCCCTTAGTGAATACATCAAAAAACAAGTTGTTAACCTCTATTTTTGTGTAATTAAATATAGAAAAATTGCCCCTTTTATTAATGTTACAACATAGCCCTTGTGCATCTTCAGTTTCAGTAACAATGTCATGTAGTTCATCAATTATTGTCTCCTTTGGGGGTTCCATCTCTTGGCATGGGTGCTCATCTGCCTGTTCCCGTGCCTCCCCTGACCAAATTGAAAATCCTGCTGACCTAGGTTAGGTTGATTTGGCTGTTGGTTAAGCTTCTGCGCCAACCTTTCACTTCTTCTTGGGCCCTGATCATCAAAACCTTCATTAAAAACATTATCCTGTTCATTATTCATATTATTATTATTAGAATTTTGGTCTCGCGACCACCTAGTCTTGCCATACACTTTGTATGCCTGCCCGTTGTTGTATTCCTGTAAATCTCGTTCTAACTTTTTTATCTTTCTATTTACAATTCTAACACAGTGACTGTCTATTTCGTTAAATGTGCTTTCATAGTCTTTTTTTATACTACAAAACATCACATCTTTGACAATACTGTTGTTTAGAGTGTTAACTTCTCCCAACAATGCTGAAGCTTTGGCCTCATAATCTTTAATCATCAGCTCTAACATTTCAAGCCCAGTTCTGTTGAACAAGGCTGTCAATTCTCTAAACAATTCTGTACCAGGCATAGCATTGTTGGGAAATTTTACTATGCGCAGTCCCTTAGGGACTCTCCTTACTTTAACACATTCAGACAGGTAGTCTATTTCAAGTTTAGTTGCTTTGTAAGAGTACAGTTTGCTGTTAAAGTCTTTAAGTTTTGATTCTAAATTACTGTTCACATTGTCGCAAGATTGTAACATACCTTGCCCAAAAGAGAAACAGTTACTAGTCCATCTGTTAAAGTTGAAATCTTTTTCAGTCCCAGAGGCAATAGTGTAATTAGCTCCTTGCTTACTCCTCACTTGTTGTATATTCCCAGTGCTCGTGCAAGTAATTGTTCCTGCTTCGGCGTTTCCTAGAAGCGGAATTGCAGGTCTTCCAGTAGCGGTGTCACAAGCTGCTAAAAGCTGCTCCTGGTTACCCGGTATGTCGTTACCACATTGCGAATCTTTGTTCGTCAATAGTCCTGTTAGTTGTGAGAGCAGGCACATCACCTGCTTGAACTCCCGTCTCGTAACTGGGACGTCATCGGCTCCATCCTCATTGCCCAATAGAATCGCTGGTGTATCAGAGAATTCAGTACTGGCCGTTCGCTCTGCCATGGATCCTGTGTTATCGCAACCAAATCACAGCAAACAAAACACTTTGTAAAAACACCCACTGGTAGTCCAAGGAAATCAGGATACAAGGATTGCGAACCAAGTGCTGAACGCAAGTTTGTTTTATTTTTAAGCTTCACCAGAACAGCGTAAAAACGTAAAAACACATCCAATATATTGTATATCTATATCAAGCGCTTTCACCCAGGCACTCCCAGGCTTTCTCAAGACGTTTGTTACATAGTTTGGAGGGTTCTTTTATACTGCCCTTACCAAACCTTAATTTTAATTAACATTCAATTATTCAATTATTGAATTTATAATTAAAGAAATACATTCACTTGTAACATTGTCATAGCTTGATGGTGTTATATTTTACAACAAAATTGAAATTAAAATGCACACTACTTGCCCTACTCTACTCAACTTACAAAAAATGCCTATAAAAATATATAAAACCTGCAAATAACTTAAAATAATGTAGACATTCAAAAATGCATTTTATTTAAATTCCTCCTCACATCCTTAGCTTTGGGAATCTACCCAAATGTAATGACTGCAACAGTGAAACACAAAGAACATAGTACACTTACCATAAATGTAGATGTTCGAGTGTATTCACTGTTGCAGTCCTTGTTACCACCCTCCCTCCAGCCCCCTGACTTAGTTTGGCTATACCTCTTCTCTCCTTTTCAATTCTTAAAAGCTTTTTGGTGTACTTGCTTTTTTGTTTGAGGTATAACCTTGTATATTTATAGATTTAATAGCTTCCCATTAGGGGGGCACCTGACATCTGGGGCAAGAAAAACTGATGTAATGACGTCGGCTGCATGTTTTATACCCCTGACGACCTTACGTCATGGAAGAGGAGACAGCAACCGACGTAGAACCCAAGACTTTGTTAATCAGGCCGACTGGGGGCTACCTGCAAGCAGATAACCCAAATGTAATGACAGCAACTGTGAAACACTAAGAACATCAACAACTAAATCTATGTTGAACAAGAGCAACAATTACTAAACTGCCTTGAGCTAAACTAAAATGTCATTGCTAAAATGTTAAGCTACTGAAACAGCAAAACAAAATACCAGCACAATAGTGAGTGACCAAAATTTTAATTAAATAACATCATGTTATTTCACTCCCTATTGTGCTGGTATTCTTTTTGTTCTCACTGTGGAATTGTGCATTGCGAGACTTTACAAGGCTCTTTGTAATATTGGGAGATGTGCATCTGCTGAAATAATAAACATGTTTTAAAATGTATTTTAAAAATATATTTAAAAACATTTGTATAAAAATTGAATTACAAAGAAGGTTACTAAGCTAACCGTCATAGAGCCCTTACAAACTTAGCCATATTTATCACTAAGTTGCCCCAATTATCAGTGGTTAGGTGAGTAAGTTCACAGGGGTAAGGGTCTATAGTAGTTAATACACTTCCTCTTTCCAGGAGGGACACAGGTGCCACCCCAGGAGTGAATCTGCGATCACCCAACCATTGATCTAGGTTGCTTTTGAAGAAGATCAGGGAGGGGCTTTGTTTCACGTGAATTGGCAGCTTGTTCCAGAGGAGTGGCAGTCTCTGGAAGATGCATCTCTCTCTAGCATGACCTGTTCATGTCACAGGCTAGGTTAAGATCCCTAAAGCGAGTGACCCTCCTACAGCTAATATATGAATATGTAGCATTTCCACTGGGGCAAGGTTAGAGACTGTCCTGGACGTCAGGCAGAGGTCCCCTCTTAGCAAATTGAAGGAGGGAAAATACAGTGACAGGGCCTTCAGTCTTTCCACGCAAGACTTTTTGTGTACCCTGTAATTTCTTGGTGAGAAACCTCTGTGGTCTCTCCAATTTTACAGGTGTCTGGTGAGCTACATGCAAAAGGGAGCATTGTACTCAAATACTGGTCTGATGAGGGCTGAGTATAATGGAAGTATAACACCCTTAGATCTAAATGAGAGACCTTTACTGACAAGATGTGCCATATAGAAGGATTTCCTTACTACTGTGGATATGTGGTTGTCAAAGTTCAGATTGCTATCAACCCAAGTACCCAAATCACGTACTACTGCATCAACACTTAGGGGGATGCTGTCTATAATGTAACTAGCAGGGATGTCAGCTTTCCCAAAGGGAATAGTAATGCACTTTCTTGCATTTAGCTTTAATCTATGGCTTTGGCACCAGTCATTTGTCTGCGTTAACCCTGTCTACAGTATATTAATGTTGTTGGGGGACTCGATGATTGTTTCCAATTTGCAATCATCAGCAAACTTGGCCAGCCAAGTTTTCCTGGACTTCTGAGAAATAAGTTATGAACAGTAAGGGACCCAGCATAGAACCCCGTGGTGCACCACTGGTGACTGGTCTTTTCCTAGAGGTGAAGTCACCCACTTTGACAGTATGTAGCCCGTCAGTGAGGCAGTTGGCTACCCATCAGGTAATGTAGAGGTTAATTCCCAACTGGGAGAGTTTCTCTATAATACTTGAGTGGGGGATTGTGTCAAATGCCTTGGCTATGTCAAGATAGTTGGTATACACTGTCGTTACCTCATTTAGGGCTTTAGTGACTTTCTCGAAAAAGTCAACCAGGTTTAACAGGCATAATCTGCTGCCTTTAACAAACCTGAACTGGACTGGGTTCAGAATTTGGAGATTACCTATGTCCTTGTTAACAAGGTCCATAATGACTCTTTCCATGGCTTTCAGATGAGGCTAGTCAAGCTTATGGGCCTATAATTCCCAGGTTCAGTTGATGGTCCCCCCTTTGTGCAGAGGGATTACTGTTGCTGTCCTCCAGTCCACCAGAACATAGTCAATTCGCAAGATGTGGTTAAACAGAGATCCAAGTGGGTCCCCAAGATAATTTTTTAGCTTTGGAGGACTTGACAAGATCTTGTTCGTTTAAGCTAGAGAGGGATTTCTTCCTCTGCTGAGCCAGTTCCCTCTTGTTCTTGGAAATTAGTTTATTTCTTTTGTTGTATAACCTGTTTATACTAGGGGCTTTTTTCAGCAAGACCTACTTTTAATCTGGTCAGGTGCAGCCAATCCTATAAAACTGCTTAAGTGGTTATTATAGGGCATTGGTGTACACCTCTGCATAGGAGTCTGTGTTACCTGCTTTCGAGAGGACTTCTTATACCATCACTTTGTAGCAGGTAATTTGTCTTTGAAAATTTTTCAAGTGCTTTTGAGCTTGATGGGGTATCTGGTCTTATAATTACATTGAATGAGACCGATTTAAGGGCCAATCTTACCAGGGAGGGCGAGGGCATCACACTGGGGGGGGGGGGGTCAATGTTCTCCCATGTTAGTGAGTTCTATGTCCAGGACATTTGAGCCTCTTGTGGGTGTGCTAACTAGTTGTTTCAGGGCACTTGCAGTGACAAAGTCCAAGAACCTCTGAGCCAGCATGTTTGCATTTGAGTACATTTCCCAGTCGATTTTATGATGATTAAAATCACCCATGAGTAAGGTCTTGGCCGTATGCAAGTGACGTCAGAAAGTCCAGGTATGTTTTTCCTGTTTTATGGTGGTGAACCTATAGCTAACTATGATGTGGTAGGGGCTTTGCCTATAGTTAGTTGGACATGGAACAGCTCAAGAGCGTTGTACTGTTTGACCATTTGCGAGGTGTACTTATCCTTAATTAAGATGCATACACCTCCTCCTTTGGAGCTTTCACTCTCAGTTTGTGGTCTGAATGCATGGAAAGCATTGAAACCCTGCATGGCCAGGTTGCTTTCTGCGCCTCTGAACCATGTCTTGCTGACTGCACAGATGTCAGCATTTTCCAAAGTAATGAGTGCTTCCAGGGAGTACAGTTTCTTGTTTTGACTCCTAGCATTTAACCAGCAGTACCCTGAGTTTATCTAGAGAGTATTTTCTTATGTTGGGAGGTTGGTTATTTTGACGGTGCCTAAAAAAGGTACAATAAGGGGTGGCTAATTCATTTGCCAGTATCTGAAAGCCTAGAGGAGACAGAAGCAGACCATCTCTAGCAAAGCAGCATGGCCTGTCAACCATGTCTTCCCAGACTGACAGATACTGGATCCACTTGGACTGACACCAGAAGCTAAGCCAATTGTTAAAGGCAATCATTTTTTGTTTGTACTGCGGCATCATCCTTGGAGACAGTGGAATGCTGCTTAAGGCGAGGCTTATACCTGCCTGTCACACAATCTGAGAGCTCAGTCACATCTCTCTTCATATGAGGTACGTCTCAAGTCATTCAGCTCCACATGGACCATGACAGAGTCATACCAGTACTTGTGGTTGAGTGATTTAAGTGCTTTAGTGACTTGATGGATCCTGGCACCAGAGTTGTGCAAACCTAAGTTACAATAATATTGTGTTGTAAATATAGTAAGGGGTAAATCAATTGTTACTAGTAATAAAACAAACCAAAAGAATCAAGCAGTTTCTGCTACTTGCACCCAGAAAATAATAATGAAACTATTTACATAAATAAATAAATGTTCCTACTGCAGGCAGACAGGAAGAGATTTGTATTGGAAGTCCCTTCCTTCCCATTATAAACTGTCAACCACACTTGATTCTGCAAGGGTCTCTCAGTGCAGTGACAGTTTTAACACCTCTGCAGTATTGTGGGGGAGGGGACTGTCAATTCCTCTTGGACTACAAAAGAAAACCCTGAACAAAGGCCTGCAATTCAGCTACTTTTCTAGCTGTAGTTGGATAACATCCAAGTATAGTGTAAAACAAGCTCTGAGCCAAACATAAATGATGGTGATTACAGGCAAAAAGAAGCAGTCTTTTTACATAAGGTATAGAAGATGACAGTGACTCTCACAAATCCCATTACATGTAAGTGGCATGGAAATTCAGTTACTTCCTTATGTCTGGCATAACTCATACAAAGCAGACTTGAAATGTGTTATGGGAACGAGAAAGGGTTGAGAAACAACAAGATCACATTGATGCATCAAGTCCCATTGGTAGCCATGTTGTGGAAAACATTGCTAAAATTACAAATAAAGCACTCAGAGTAATTTTGAGGAGTTAAAATAGGTCAGAAAACAAAGATAGAGTGAAAAAAAAAATTTTTTAGTTCTAGGGTGGAGTTTTCCTTTAAGAAAATTATGTTTTCTAGCACAGATTTTGCAAGACTGTCTAAATGAAGGACAAATGCTTTGTCTCATGCTTGTAGCTATAAATACTGAATGAAACGTGCATTAAAACTGTGTGTGTCTGGTACTCAAACTTAAACAGTTCTCCTTTTGTACATACTCTTGCAACACATTCTGAATTTATTTTCCATTGTTTTTACTTATTTGACTTGCATTTGTTGACCAGGAAAGTCTGACTGGGCAGAAGCCCCTTTTCAGTAGAGGCCTGTGGAGAAAGTTCCAAAAAAGAAGTTCTGTACTCACCATAACACTCCAGGTTTATTGTCCATAATCTCACCTTCATTTTTGATAGTTGGTTCGGAACTGAGTATCGGTTCTGACTCGGCCTAATACTAAAGCTCGAGAGCTTCCACTGGCTCGAGGCTATACCCTATCCCATGATGCCTGGCGAGAGTTCCCCAGATCTTGTTTGCAAATACTAAAGAGTATTATTTATCAAAAACATAAGGTACACATACTATTCCTTAGCCCATGCGTCATGAACCGAGAAGGGAATCAGAAACCTCATGACTAATTCCAGAAACTTTCCTCTCGATCCTCCATGTAGGGGGAAGGAGGGTGGGATGCAAAAATAAAGGCGAGATTATGGACAAAAACATGGAACGTTATTGTGAGTACATAAATTCTTTATGTTATGTTGTCCCATCTCACCTTCATTCTTGACAGTTGGGACAGCGTCCGCAGCACCTTCTTTCTCTGGTGGCTCAAGGGAACAAACTCTTCAGAACAGTGGAACCAAAGGAAACCTGTCCCGGGAGGCCACGTCTACTTTGTAATGAGTGATAAAGGTATGAGGATTAACCCATGTGGCTGCAGCACAGATTGAATCCAGTGGAAGCCTTGCCTGAAAAGCTGTGGAGGTCATAGCTCTAGTTGAATGGCCTCAAATTCTCCCTGGTAACTGCTTTGGCTGAGAGGTATATACATAAAAAAATGGTATCTGTAAGCCATTTAGACAAAGTGACCCTTGAGACTGGAGCTCTTTTCTTGTTATCCAAGAAGGAAACAAACAGTTGATCAGATTTTCTAAACTCCTTTGTCCTATGTAAATAGAAACGTAATTGTCTATGGACATCCAATTGGTGGAGCTTATACTCTGCCTTGTTGCTATAAAGACAGGTAAATCAATCAACTGATTTAAGTTGGACTCCGAGCATTCTTTGGACAGAAAAAAAGGATTTGTTCTCAGAGAGAGACTGTCTTTGTGAAAAAACAAATAGGGAGGGCGAATAGACAGGGCTTGAAATTCTGAAACCCTCCTGGTGGAAGTAATGGTTGTTAAGAAAATTGTCTTCCATGTTAGAAATTTTAGTGGGCAAGACGAAGCTGGTTCAAATGGAGGGAGAATTAACTTAGCAAGTACTAAAATTTAGATCCCAAGGAGGTGGTGGCTCTCTTATTGGGGGTCTTAATATGAATGTACCCTTCAGAAAAGCTTTGCATAATCTGTGAGACATAATATTGGATCCCTTTGTCTCCTATGTGGAAATTTGAAATGGCAGCAAGTTGTACTCGTACAGTAGCTGCAGCTGCACCTTGACTGAAAATTTCTGCTAAAAATTCAAGAATTGAAGAAACAGGGGCTGTAAATGGATCCAGATGATTTTTGTCAGCCCAGAAAGAAAACTTTTTCCATTTGCTAGCGTGCAGTTTTCTAGTTGTGTTCTTGTGCGATGAAACCAGAATCTGTTGCACTGCAGGGAAAATGTTTGGAAGCCTGGCTAAGAAAGGAAGTGGAGTAACTAAAGCTGTCAGCTTCAGAGTCTGAACAGAGGGGTGGAGCAACTCTGACGGATGAGTCAGAAGGTCCGGAAAGTACAGTTGGGTATGTAGATGTTAGATTGTATTCACTATTGCAGTCATCACCTGTGGGTTATCCCTTCTGTGGTAGCCCTCGGCTAGACTGAATACCAGAGTCAATATTTTTCTGTACTGGCTGCTGTCGCCTGTAGTCTGACGTCAGGTCATCAGTACTATAAAGCAAGGCAGCCGACAGCCCTACATCAGTTTTTCTTGCCATAACCCATCAGAAGCACAAGGGAAAAGAGAGAAGTGGTCCTGATGGCTAAGAGCCACCCTGGGAAGCATGTGTCCCACTACGGGAAGATGTGAAAAGGAGGATGGAGGAAGGGAAACCAAGACTGCAACAGTGAATACACTAGAACATTTATCTACATTTATGTTAGGTGTACACAACTGTACTATGTTCTTAGTGTTTCACTGCTGCAGTCATAACCTGTGGGAGGATTCCCAAAGCTGAGGTAAAGGGTGGAAGGAAAGATAAAGTCCTAGGCATGGGTCAGGAGGCCCTGCAGACATGCAGAGGCAAACCGTGCCCTAGACTGTGAAAAGAGAAGTAGGTGGTAATGCTTTGTAAAGGTATGGACAGAGGTCCAGGTGGCCGCTTCCAATGTCCTTGGTAGGAACTCCTCTGAAGAAGGCATTGGAAAAAGTAAGTTATGTCTTACCCATAACGTTCCATCTGTATTGTTGATCCTCATTCAGTCATTACACATATGGGTATTGGTTCCAAGCTCGGAACCGAGCCGGCCATTTTCCAAGCTCGCATCAGCTTCAAACTCTCGAGCTAAACTCTTGCCCACAATCCCCCTCTCCCTGTTACTTCAGATTGAGTTTGCAAGTTAAAGAAGGTAGAGGCTACCTCTGGTCAAATAACCTAAGAGAACCGGATGGTGAGATCCACTAGAAACCACAGGAGGGGGAAGGAGGGAGGATTGTAATGACTGAACGAGGATCACCAATAGAGATGGAACGTTATGGTAAGACATAACTTCTTTATCTGATATTGTTAATCCTCGTTCATTCCTTACGTATGGGACAGAGCCCCCAGCTACCTCCATTGCTGGGAGGCTCTCATGGAAGGACATTCCTGAGCACCATAGAACCGAAAGATCTTTCCCTGGAGGCCAAATCCAATTTGTAATGATTGATGAAGGTATGAGGCGTAGACCAAGTTGCAGCTGCACAGATATCATGTAAAGAAGCTCTGGCATGGAAGGCAGCAGAAGTTGCCACTGACCTTGTTGAATGAGCTTTCATGGTAGTAGGCAACAAGATATTACGTTGTGTGTAAATAAAGGTCACACAGTCCTTCAACCATCTAGCTAATGTGACCTTAGCAACAGCTGATCCTAATCTAGGTCCAGAAAAGACCAAAAATAACTGGTCAGATTTACGAAAGGGTTTAGTCCTGTTTAAGTAAAAACAGATTTGCCTGTGTATATCTAGGGTATGTAGGCAATACTCTCCTCTGTTTGAATGATTGGTAAAGAAAACTGGCAATTCAATGGTTTGATTAATGGACATTAAAGAGATCACTTTAGGCAGAAATGACGGATTAGTTCTCAGAAACACTCATCTCTAAGAAAAATCAAGCATGGACTCTTGATACATAAAGCTTGAAGTTCAGAAATACATCTGGCAGAAGTAATAGCAACCAAAAACAAGGTTTTCCATGACAAATACTTGAGGTCGCAAGAAGAGGCTGGTTCGAAAGGTGACACTGTCAGAGCTTGTAGAACTAATGATAAATCCCATGGTTGAATAGGTTCTCTAAAAGGTGGCTTCAGATGATTCACACCTTTTATGAAGGTCTTGCACAATTTATGGGACATGAGCGAGGAATCTTGGACACCCTCATGAAAATTAGAAATTGCACCCAAGTTAACTCTAATGGTAGAAGCCAAAAGACCGGATTGAAACAGGTCAGCCAGATAGTCTAGTATTATCGACACTGGTACTGAAAAGGGGTCTACTTGTTTATCTTTTAGCCAACTGGTAAATCTTTTCCACTTGCTCAGATAAGTAATTCTAGTGGAAGACTTATGAGAAACAATGAGAATATCACTTACTGGTAAAGAAAGATCATTCTGCCTGGCAATCAAGGGAATTGGAGTAGCCAACCCATTAGCTTCAGGCTGTTCAGGTTGGGATGAATCAGGTTCTGTGGGTGTGAGATCAACTCCGGGGTTGGATGGAGAATCCATGGTCAATCTAATAGGTGAGGCCAAAGGATGGGGAACCAAATCTGTCGAGGCCAATATGGTGCTATGAGGATCACCTTGCTCTTCAACCGACGGACTTTCTTCAGAAACTGGGAAATGAGGGGAAAGGGTGGAAATGCGTAAAGAAGACCTGAGGGCCAGTTGTGGTGTCTGTCCCGGAGGGGGAATCAGGGCAAAGTAGTTGCTGCATTTGTAGTTGGTTGGGGATGCAAAGAGGTCGCAGCAAAGGACGGCCCCAGCGGTGGAAGATCTCCGCCGCTATCAAGGGATTCAGGGACCATTCCTGAGGTTGAAGAATGCACCTGCTGAGTCTGTCTGCTATCATGTTGGAACTCCCGGGAATGTGCATTGCTAGAAGAAAACGGTTGGTAGCCATCGCCCATTGCTATATCCTCATGACCTCTCGACAAAGGGGGTAAGATTTGGTTCCACCTTGCTTGTTGATGTAACAGACCACAGCCATGTTGTCTGATTGAATCGCAATTGTAAGATGGAGGAGAATGGAACCCTGCTGATGATAAAGGACAAAAATCTCAACTGTAATATATACAATCCACGACAAACTTGAATAAAATCAAATGTTGATTTATTATATCCACGTTAAGCGCTTTCAGCTGTCCCCAGCCTTCATCAGAACAAATAATGTCTCCAAAAACAAGGTTTAAATACATACATAATTATCTCCCTAATTGATAAATTGGTAAAAAACCGCCAAAAAATTTTAAAGGTATATGATGTCAAAACCAATATTATCATAATCTAATCACACATACTTCAAATATCACTGCTAAACATACATATAGTAAAAACATTGTCATGTAATGAAAAATTCAATATATTTTAAAAAATATATGATAAAAATTATATTATTTTTATCTAACATCCATTATTCACATATAAAATCTACCTTATTACAACATGCATAAATGTACAACTTTTCACTTCGAATTAGTTAATGACAATAATAATGGTATATGATTCTAAATGTGTTATTCCAATGCTAAAAATGGTTTTATACTAATAAAATCATTGAGACCAGGTGGTCTTGTGGAGTCAGTCAAAATTTGCCACTTGCTTTCACATAATGCTAACTTAGTTTTCCAATCAGCTCCAAATGGTGTATTATCCACCTGCTCAATGATAGAAAAAAGAAAACTATGGTCTACACCTTTATCTAAAATGTGCCTGCATAATGCGTTCTTAGTGTCACACTTCCCTATTCTATACTGGTGTTCGTAGATACGTCTATTTAGTTGTCTCTCAGTTTTGCCAATATAATGGGCGTTGCATGCTGTACAGATGGCCACGTAGACCACCTGTTTACTTTTACAGTTACCCCTTTTGCATTTGATAGTGGTGTGACATATATCATCTACCTTAATGATTTTGCTTGTATTGATGTATTTGCATTGTTTGCAATTACCACATTTTGTGGTCCCTTTATCTGTATCTCCTTTCATTTTGGTGTGACCATCTTTTTGTAATATTCTCTTCAGATTGGGAGCTGTTTTAAAAACACATCTGGGTTTACTACCCAAAATTTGCTCTTTGTCTATAATCGTCAGTGTTTTCCAATGTCTGTCCAATATTTCTTGAATCAGATATGTGTTGGGGGAATACATAAGTACGCATACCCTACCTACAGATGTGTTGAGAATGTCTTCTTTGGTAGTTGGTTGGAATGTACCTAACAGTGGAAAGTATTTTTTACCCCATTCCCGGGTGACGTAATTGATAACTTCATCCACCATCTTCTCGGGATAGGCTCTCGTGATGAACATGTCCTTAATAATATCCATTTCAGTTTTCACCATACATTTATTGGACGTCATCCTTGCCACCCGAATGCATTGACCTTTGACTATGTTACTGAAAATGTGGGGGGGGTGATTGCTGCTGTAATGAACATAGTCATTGGAAAATGTTGGTTTTCTATAGATTCTGGACATAAATCCACTGTCGTTCTTGGTTAATAAGATGTCTAAATAGGACATTTCTTCGTGACTGTAGTCAAATGTAAATTGTAGAAAATCCACTGTTTGATTGAGATATGTCATGAATTCCAACAATTTATCCTCTGATGCCCTCCACAAGATAAAAATATCATCTAGATATCTGACATACAAAGCAATGTTGCTGTAGTGAGTGCTTTTGAAAATGTACTCCGATTCCCATTCTGCCATGACCAGATTCGCAAAGATGGGGGCACACGCTGCTCCCATCGCAACTCCCCTGGTCTGTCTGAAATATTCACCTTGATGTAAAATGTAGTTGTAATCCAACACTAGTGACATCATGTCACAAAGGAGACTGATCTTTTCCCAAGGGAAGTCTGTGAACTTCCTTAGACTTCTTTCAAAAAATTCCAAACCTTCAGTCCTGGGAATGCTGGAAAAAAGATCCACGACATCTATGGTCAACAAGATGAAATTGGTGTCCCATAGTTCTTTCTTGATGGTCCCTAAAAATCTCCATGAATCCTTGATGATGTGAGGAATGTTGTCGTATATCTTTTTGAGCCATCCGTCGATCAGTTGTCCTATTTTGAAGGTTTTGGATCTAGAACCTGACACGATGGGATGAAAGGGAGGTTGTTTAAAACTGAGAGACAACTAAATAGACGTATCTACGAACACCAGTATAGAATAGGGAAGTGTGACACTAAGAACGCATTATGCAGGCACATTTTAGATAAAGGTGTAGACCATAGTTTTCTTTTTTCTATCATTGAGCAGGTGGATAATACACCATTTGGAGGTGATTGGAAAACTAAGTTAGCATTATGTGAAAGCAAGTGGCAAATTTTGACTGACTCCACAAGACCACCTGGTCTCAATGATTTTATTAGTATAAAACCATTTTTAGCATTGGAATAACACATTTAGAATCATATACCATTATTATTGTCATTAACTAATTCGAAGTGAAAAGTTGTACATTTATGCATGTTGTAATAAGGTAGATTTTATATGTGAATAATGGATGTTAGATAAAAATAATATAATTTTTATCATATATTTTTTAAAATATATTGAATTTTTCATTACATGACAATGTTTTTACTATATGTATGTTTAGCAGTGATATTTGAAGTATGTGTGATTAGATTATGATAATATTGGTTTTGACATCATATACCTTTAAAATTTTTTGGCGGTTTTTTACCAATTTATCAATTAGGGAGATAATTATGTATGTATTTAAACCTTGTTTTTGGAGACATTATTTGCTCTGATGAAGGCTGAGGACAGCTGAAAGCGCTTAACGTGGATATAATAAATCAACATTTGATTTTATTCAAGTTTGTCGTGGATTGTATATATTACAGTTGAGATTTTTGTCCTTTATCATCAGCAGGGTTCCATTCTCCTCCATCTTACAGTTCTTGTGTTGTTTATTTTGACTTTTGGTGAATCGCAATTGTCCCAGACGGCAGCAGGGGATGGAATGCTTGCAACACCAGAAGCACCGCACTCAGCTCTAGAACATTTATATGCAGATGGGCCTCCAGTTCGGACCAAGTGCCTTGGACTGTCTGTCCCTGACATAGCTTCCCCCCACCCCATCAGGGAGGCATCTGTGGTCACTGTGGCCTTGGGTTGCTGGGGGGAGAAGGGGCGGGACCATTGTGAGAGATTATGTGTCATCCACCAATTTAAATCCTATTTGCATCCGTGGGTTACTCGAATCATGGTTGAAAGAGGACGTTGAAAAGGATACCATTGGGTGAGCAGTAGCCATTGTAGAAGCCTCATGTGAAACCTGGCCAGGGGAACAATGGTGATGGAGGCTGCCATGGAACCCAACAACTGTAGAACCGAGTGAGCCGTGGATTTTTCCTTTCAAAGGATTGGAATTAGTTGTTGCTTTATCCTTAGAATTATGTGCTCTGGGATAGCAGCTCTGCAGTTTTTTGTGTCCAAGATAATCCCTATGAATTCTGTCGACTGAGATGGGGTGAGATTGGATTTCTGCCAGTTTATGGTTATGCTTAGCCTTTGAGCAGCGAGGAGAGAGTATGCCAAGGCTTTTTCCAGTAGATGTCTGGTGGGGGCGGAAATGAGCCAGTCACCTAGGTATGGAAACACCTGGAATCCTTGAAGTCGCAAGTGAGCTGTGACAACCGCCATGCACTTTGTGAACACTCTGGGGGCTGTAGAGAGTCCGAAGGGCAGTACTTAACTGGTAGTGACTGGCTTCTGCACAGAAGCTCAGAAATCTTCTTGATGGCCCTGTCCACCTTTATGTGGTAGTACGCATCTTGAAGATCTATAGAGCACATCCAATCGTCTTTTTCCAAAAGCGGGAGGATAGACTGTATTGTGACCATCCGGAATTTTTGTACTCTCTCAAACTTGTTCAATACACTGAGATCCAAAATTGGTCTCCAGTCCCCTGTTTTCTTTGGCACCAAAAATAGTCTTGAGTAGAATCCGGACTCTATCTGGTCTGGAGGGACTATTTGGATGACTCTCTTTCTTAGCAGCTTTTCTATCTCTAGTGCTGCTTCTTCCCTTTGACTGGGTGGAACGTAGGGAAGATTTTTTGAAGGGACGGGACAAAGATCAAAGGGGATATGATAACCTCTGGTTATAATCCTTTGTACCCAGGAATTGGTGGTGATGGTTAGCCAAGCAGAAGGGTACAAGGAGAAACGTCCCCCAACAACCTCCAGAGGAAAGGAGTTGGGCCGCTCTTCAGGAGCGCTGGTAGGATTGACCAGGGAAAGAATCCCTGAAACCCTGGTTACGCTGCCCCCCTCCGCCTGAAAGGCGAGTCTTCCCTGTGAGTTTCCCCCTCTGCCTCTGGGGGAGAACTCGGCCTGTGTGTCACGGAAAGGATCCTGAGATTTCTTGAACCATATCTTCCCACTCTTGATATCGGGAGAAAGCACGTTGAGGGGAAGATAACAGACACCTATGGCAGAAAGGGTCTTACCGTCCTGTTCACATCTGGCCAGTGTGCTTTTAACTTTGCGCCCAAACAACAAGGAGGCCTCAATGGAGGCATTAAGAAAAGACGACTTAAAGGGTTCCACGAAGTTGCACAAGCACATCAAGGCATGTCATCTCAAGACCGCAGCTGAACCCGCTGCTCTAGCTGCTCCTTCTGATGCGTGAGATATCAGTCGCATAGAGGAGTTAGATATAGACTCAATGGTGGCCAACTGAGAGGCCACTCTGTCATTGACCTCATCAGACACGGCACCAGCCAAGGTTTCAGCGAGCTCAGAAACCAGATCCCTTTGAAGCCTGGTAAAATGTGCCATATAATTCAGGGACTTGATAGCAAAAGTTGCTGAGGCAAAGGTGCTCTTCCCTATCCTGTCGAGGGCCCGGGACTCTCTGTTAGGCGGATGGACAGTCTGGCTTTCTTCTTCTGCCAGATCATTTTTTGTTGCGGCCGCCACCACCAAAGCATCCACAGGAAGACCTTTGGACCAATGGGGATCCGAAGCAGGAGGGGACAAGATCTTATCTGGCCTCTGGGGAATAGCTTTGACGGTATCAGTAGCCTTCCAAGCACGTTGCACTATGAGCTGGACAAGTTCATCGGCAGGTGGAATAACCCAGGAGATAGGCGGCTGGGCGCGAAAGGCCTGCAGGAACACAGATTCCTCAGAGATTGGATTAGAGGACTGCCAGTCACCTCTCTGTTTCAGGATTTCAAGGATATCACCAAAGGATAACTCAGAGGGTGACCGAGGGGATCCTTCCCACTCATCGAAATCTGTGTCTTCGGTGAGGGACTCCTCTGTGGAGTCCATGTGCTTCCTCTTACATGAACTTTTCTGGTGGACCTCCTCAGCGGGAGAAGATGGAGAAGACAATGGAAACGGGGATTCCTGAGGGAGTATGTCCTGCGGCCCTTGCACCCGGTGTCCGCTAGATGAGACTTGTGAAACCAGTGTACCAGAGGAGGGCGGAGGTATAGACAGTCCGGCAGCGAAAGCCTTCTCCATCAGTTGGAATCCTGTTCCACCCGAAGAGGAGTGTATGTCTGGGACAGGGGTCACCCCTCCCCCTAAGTGGCTCAGCCTGCCGACCCGGAGTCCCTGGATGGCTGTGGAGCAGCAAGCTATGTGTGTCACAGCTGACATCCTGGGTCGTAGCAAAACTTTCCTGCCACGAAGGCAACTGCAGTTCCTTAGTGAGATCCATAAAGGGAACCGCAGAAGGGGAAGACTGCGCTATATCCATGGACTTCAAAGGCAATGAAGGAGGAGAATAAGAAGGGGTCTTTGGAGATGGGTGATCACCTCCTAAGGAAGGATAGTTCCTGAGGGGTGTGATACCTCTGGCCAAGAGTACCTGGTCCACAAGACACAACACATATTCGGAAAGGCTTCTAGTGGACCTCACGGAGACTAAGGGAGAAACAGGCCTGTCCACAGAAGAGGCAGACTCGGTGCCCATCTCATCTGACCGCACAGAGGACAACGGTGCCGAGAGAGACTGGACTACTGTTGTCTGCACCAAAGATGTAATCGGTGCAGAGGTCATTGTCTGCACCAATACAGGGATCGGTGCCGAAGTGGCTGTCAGTGCCGAAGTTGGAACCAACAAAACTGGAGTCAACAATAAAGGCGTCGGTTCTGAGAAAGATCTCGGAGCCGACACGGTCGAGGTCTGTGCCGACTGAATGGTCGGTGCCAATACAGTGGTAATGGTCTGAACCGAGGAGCCCCTTGGTGCTGATATATAGAAGGCTGCTGGAGAAGATGGAGCCAAAATCACTAATGGAGCCGAAGGCCTAGGCACCGAAAGCACTGGGGCTGACAGAGAGCTCCATTGCCGAAACTTTTTCCTTTTTAGGTTTTGGTTGGCGGGAGTCCCCAGCCGGGGACGAAGGCAAAGATTTAGCCTTAGTAGGAACATCCATTTTCTTATGGGCTCTAGGAGGGGTTGAGACCTCCGTCCAAGAAATAGCCTCTGAAAAGGGAGATTTTAGAAGTCCCTTCAGTATCAGCTTGTTTTTCCTTTCCAACAATGTTCTATTAGAAAAGTTCTCACAAATAGTACAGGGTGGTTCAACAGATAAATGGGAAGCTCCCAAAAGTGCAGTTGTGTACACTTACTATAAATGTAGATGTTCGAGTGTATTCACTGTTGCAGTCATTACATTTGGCTAATCCTGCTGGTAGGCTGCCCTCAGTCAGCCTGAATTCCAAAGTCTTGGGTCCTGCGTCGGTTGCTGTCACCCCTTCCCTGACGTCAGGTCGTCAGGGGTATAAAAGATGCAGCCGACGCCATTTTCTTCAGTTTTTCTTGCCCCAGATGTCAGGTGCCCTCTAAAGGGTAGCCAAAATTTATATAGATATATATGTATAAATAAAACATACATGCACCAATATAAACTTTACCTTCATCTACAAGCAAATACACCACATAGGTTGTGTAGATCAGAGAAGGAAAGATAAGTTCCAGCAGAAATAAGGGGGATGGCGGGTGGGTAACCTGGACTGCAACAGTGAATACACTCCAACATCTACATTTATGGTAAGTGTACACAACTGTACAATGTTCTTCGTGTTTCACTGTTGCAGTCATCACATTTGGGTAGAATCCCAAAGCTATGTTTGGGAGGCTGGAGCTAAACAGCATTAGGAGTGGCTATGAGGCCCTGCAGAACTGCAGTGGCAAAGCCTGCTCTGGATTTAGAGTAAAGAGGCAGATGATAATGCTTTGTAAAGGTGTGCACCGAACTCCAAGTAGCAGTCTCTAAAATGTCTTTAGTTAGTACTCCCCTGAGAAAGGCTGCTGAAGTGGCTGCAGCTCTGGTTGAATGTGGCCTAATGCCCTTAGGTACTGCCTTGCCATGCTGTGAATAGCAGAAATGAATGCAGTGGCCTATCCACTTTGAAATAGTCTGCTTAGAGATGGCCTTTCCTTGTGATCCTGCAGCATATGCCACTAGTAATTGTTCTGCCCTCCTGAAAACTTTAGTTTTGTCCAAATAGAATCTAAGCTGTCGGTGTACGTCCAAAGAATGCAGAATTCTCTCCCCCTTGTTCTGTGGAGTTGGATAAAAATTTGGCAAATGAATAGTTTGGTTAAGGGCCACACTGGACACCACCTTAGGCATAAATGTTGGGTTTATCCTCATAGACCCTGTCTGGATAAAAAAGATAAAATGTTCCACAGCCATGAGTGCCTCTACCTCTGACACTCGTCTTGCAGAAGTTATTGCTAGGAACAGAGCTGTTTTCCAAGATAAAAACTTTACATCAGCAGTAGCAGCTGGCTCAAATGGAGGTAAGGTGAGTTTTTTCAAGACATAATTGAGGTCCCATGCAGGTATTGGCGATCTCCTTGGAGGCCTTAAATTTTTGGCTCCTCTGAGGTACTGCCTTAATAAAGGATGAGAAAAGATTGGTGGCTCTGTATTGCAATGAACCAAAATGTCAGAGGCATGAATTTTAATTGATGAAAAAGACAGGCCTTTGTCCAGCATCTCAGTTAAGTATTGCAAAATCTGAGAAATATTTGGTATAGCTGTATCAGTTCCTTGTGACTGGTTCCAAGCACAAAATCTCTTCCATTTTCCAGCATAAGATTTCCTAGTACTAGGCCTTCTGGCTTCCAAAATGACATCCATCACAGCTTTACTGAGCGGCGTGTTTTGTATGATTACATTATTCGCCATGCTGCCAGGTTTAGAGTCCTGAGTTGGCTGTGCAGAATCTGATTGTTTTGTTGGGACAGTAGATGAGGTATTTGAGGTAAGGTTCAAGCTGGGCATGGAGACAAGTTCCTTAAGATCGTATACCAGTACTGGCATGGCCAGTCTGGGGCAATCAGTATCATCTTTGGTTTCTCCTGTCTGACTTTTAGGAGTACCTTGGGGATGAGAGGCAGTGGAGGAAAGGCATATACTGATATGTTTTTCCAGTTGAAAGATAAGGCGTCCACTTTCCATGCTTGTGTGTGATAAGTCCTTGTGCAGAATCTTTTTAGCTGGTAGTTGTGAGGGGAGGCAAATAGATCTATGTCCTCCACTTTCTTTAACATCTCTTCTTCCTTAACACCAAATAAAGTATCATGCTGTAAAGGTGCATCTAATAATTTAACCTTGACATGATCAGGCAGATTTTGTTCCTTTAACCAAACGTGTCTCCTAATTACGGAACCCGTAACTGCGGCCCTGCAGGAGGCCTCCAAAGAATCAAAACCACATTGCAAAGTATGCTTTCCAATGCAATAAATCCTGCATTTCCTTGTTTTCTGCACATTCAGAGTTTAACAACATTTTCTGTTTAAGCAATGCCATGACATGTTGTTGATATTTGAGCATATGAAACTGACAGTTTAAGGCCCTTATAGCCAAGGTAGCAGATGTGTATACCTTTTTTCCCATCTGTCCAGTGCCCTTGAATCCCTGTCAGAGGGGGTAGGGTTTTTTGCAGTGGAAGCCTGAACTCCCTTGGGACCCTGTGAAATAGTTTCTGGGTCTGCAGCAAGGTTTTTAAAAAGGAATTTATGAGAGTCAGGAACCCTGTAATATCTGTCAGGCTTAACAGGAGCTGGAGGTAAGGAGTCAGGGGTAAGACTAGACTCCGAAAAAACATCATCTACAATGTCTAACACACGTGGGATGGCAAGTCGCCTGTGTTGAGGTAGTAAAAGAAAATCCCTGAGCCTCTTTTTTGATTCTGAAAAATCTTGGCTCTCCCAGTGGAAATGCTCCCTCACGGTATGCAAGGTTTCCCCAAAAGAATAGTCCTCAGGAGGAGAAGCTGAAGGAATAGATTCTTCAGCATCAGAATCCTCATGGGGGGAAGAGGATATTCCTGATCAGAAAAGGAATCAGAAGAAACAGAAACCTGATCTGAAGATTCATAGTCTGTCTCTTGCCTAGGCCTCTTTATCAGGAGGGGGATGGGAACCCCTGATCAAGGTAATCAAGTCTTCGGCCATTTTGAGCATCTGTTTTTTGGGCATGGAGGCCTGTCCATGTGGCTCTTGAGATTGCTTCTGTCTTTGAAGGTGCTTTAGTCTTTGCCTTTGAAGCTGAAGTCAGTTTAATGTATAGATGTTTAGGTCTGAATACACCCTCAGAAGCCGGTGCCTGTTCAGCGGCTCCGGACCCATCTGAGGGAATAGTGTCCGAGGCTCCAATACCTTGAGTTTCCAGTGGCATAGCCAACTCCACGTGCGAGTCGGTAGCGACTTGCGACTCAAAAGTAGCGGGTGTCAGGGGCTGCGAAAGCACCTCACTGAGAACCGGCAGCTAGCTTAGGAGAAGCTTCGTCAGTTTTGGGCTTCGGTTGCCTATCTTTTTCTTTGCGTTTTTTTGTGAACTCCGGTTGTCGGATGGCTGTCCGATGACATTTTGTAATTAAATCTGCGGCCAAAATAGTTTAATGCAAGATCATACCGATGCTTAATAGTGTGTTGGTTAAATCTAGCACAAAACCGACAACTTGAAACGTCGTGGTCAGGGTCTAGACAAGGAATACAGTAAGAATGAAAAGTCCTTATGAGGTATTTGCTTTCCACAAGAAATAAAATTATTAACTTTTTCTGACATCGGTCTTGAGTAAGAAAAAAGTTTCCCCAACGGGGTACTTAGCTTTAATGAAGACTTTGGATCTGAAACTCTAACACGAAAATCTCAGGAGTCGGCCGACCAGCACTTGCGACCTGCTTCTGCTTCGGGCACCGCGCAGCAAGAAAGACTGAAGAAAATGGCGCTGGCTGCATCTTTTATACCCCTGACGTCAGGGAAGGGGCGACAGCAACCGACGCAGGTCCCAAGATTTTGGAATTCAGGCCGACTGAGGGCAACCTGCCAGCAGGATTACCCAAATGTAATGACTGCAACAGTGAAACACGAAGAACATCAATAAGCACACAAAGAGTGTGCATCAGAAGTAGGCAGTTTGTGTCCACAATCAGAACACCGCTTAAACCCCGGACTAACTTTTTTATCTGCCATGACAGCAAATTAATTAACAGAAAAGTTCCAACAATGATACAAGAGAGTACCCGAAAGTATGAGAGAAAAGGGAAAAAATTACCAACGATGGCAAAGAGAATACCTTGTGGTAAAAGTAGTAAGGACAAAGCAGAAAAACCTGAAGAAATTATCAACGTTAGATGCGATAGGGTAAGAGACAATAAAATATGAACTTTTCTGACAAAAGTAATTTGTAAAGCAATTAAACAACAATTGACTGTACTTGGCTCAAGAGAAGTAGCTTGACACGAGCAGATGGCAAACGAAATCTGAGGTAACAGGGAGAGGGGGGATTGTGGGTAAGAGTTTAGCTTGAGAGTTTGAAGCTGACGCGAGCTTGGAAAATGGCCGGCTCGGTTCCGAGCTCGGAACCGATACCCATACGTAAGGAATGAACGAGGATCAACAATATCAGATGTGGACGTTGCCCTAGTGGAGTGGGTAAGGACTGACCTAGGGATGGGTTTCCCATGTAGTCTGTAGCAAAAATGGATACAGTGTGAAATCCATTTGGAAATGGTTTGTTTGGAGATGGGCTTCCCCTCTGCCCCTGGGGCAAATCTTACAAGAAGTCGGTCAGTTTTTCTGAATGGCTTAGTGTGGTCCAGATAGTATCAGAGTTGCCTGTGCAGGTCTAGTGAGTGTAGAATTCTTTCACCCTTGTTTTGAGGGTTGGGAAAGAAGGTGGGAAGGTGTGTGGCCTGGTTAAGGGTCACATCAGATACCACCACAGGCATAAATGAGGGATTAGTCCTCAGGGAGACTCTGTCTGCATGGAAAATTATGAAGGGCTTGACAGCAATGAGAGCTTGAAATTCTGAAACCATCCTGGCTGAGGTGATAGCTAGTAGGAAGGCAGTCTTCCAGGAGAGGTATTTCAATTCTGCTGAAATGGCAGGTTTGAAAGGAGGTAAGGTTAGTTTCTCTAAAACATAATTCAGGTCCCAGGGTGGAGTAGGAGGTCTTCTGGGAGGCCTGACATTAGAAGCCCCTCTGAAGAATTGCTTAACCAAAGGATGGGAGAAGAGGGGTGGGTCTGAATCATAATGGGCAGAGATGGCAGAGGCATGGATTTTAATAGAGGAGAAGGAGAGGCCACTGTTGAGCAACTCTGCTAAGTAATCCAGGATGAGAGGGATGGAAGGTTGGGAGGTACTGCCCCCTTTTGATCGTTTCCAGGAGCAGAATCATTTCCATTTTCCTGCATAAGATTTTCTTGTGCTGGGCCTTCTGGGCTCTGTGATGATGTCCAGGACCTGTTTGCTTAACAGTGACTTCTTGTTAGTTTTTAGTGCATTAGCCATGCTGAAGGTTTGAGAGTATGTAGGTCTGGGTGCAGTACCTTCCCCCTCTCCTGGGCCAAGAGGTCTGACCTTAGGGAAAGCAGCTTGGAGGGCTCTAAGGTCAGACTGCGTAGTAAGGGGTACCAATGCTATCTGGGTCAATCTAGAGGATGGGGCTGGCCTTTGGTCTCTCCTCTCTTATTCTGATCCGAACCTTGGGAAGAAGGGGCAGAGGAGGGTATGCGTACACAAAGAGGGAGCTCCAGGGGAAGGTCAAGGCATCCACCTTCCATGCTAGGAGGTGAATCTTCCTGGTGCAAAACTTGTGCAGCTGGTGGTTGAGGTGTGAGGCAAAGAGGTCCATCTCTGGGGCCTCCCACTCCTGGATGATTTGCAGAAAGATTTCTCTGTGGAGCTGCCATTCATGGATGTTGAGCAAGTTTCTTAGGTGGTCTGTCAGTGTGTTGTTTTTCCCTGGTAAGTACTGGGCAAATAGGTGTAGGCCCATGGAGGTGGCTGTAAGCCACAGACTCATGTCTAACCTATACAGGGGGTAAGATTGGGTGCCCCCCGCTTGTTGATGTACCACATTACTGTTGTGTTGTCTGTTTTTATAAGGAGGATCCCTGGCCTGAGATGGGGTTGAAAGTCAGTCAGAGTTTTGCACTGCCATCATTTCTTTCTGGTTGATGTGCAAGTGAAGTTGCTGGGCATTCCAACAGCCCTGGGTACACCTGCCTGCTAGGTGAGCACCCCAGGTATGTCGGAGACATTGGTGGTGATTGGCCGGAAGGGCGGAGGATGAAAGGAAGACTCTTGTTCATGGCACAGGCCTCTGCCCACCAGAGAAATTCGTCACTTATGCAAGGGATCAGTGAGATAATGGTCTCTAAAGACTGAGAGTGCTGACACCAAAGGTTCTTTAAGTACCACTGAATCTTTCTCATGTGAAGCCTGGTGACAGGAATAGGAAGGATGCCAGATGCCATGTATCCCAGGGCTTGCAGGAAAGTACAGGTGTGTAAACCTACCATAAATGTAGATGTTAGAGTGTATACACTGTTGCAGTCATCACATTTGGGTTATCAGCTTGCAGTAGCCCTCAGTCAGCCTGCCTATCAAAGTCTTGGGTCCTGCGTTGGTTGCTGTCTCATCTTCCGTGACGTCAGGGGTATAAGGCATGCAGCCGATGACATTACATCAGTTTTTCTTGCCTCAGATGTCAGGTGCCCCCCTAATGGGAAGCAATTAAACACACACACAAGATTATACCTCCAACAAAAAAGCAAATACACCAAAAAGCTTTTAAGCATAGTAAAGGAGAGTAGAGGTATAGCCAAAAGAAGTCAGAGGGCTGGAGGGGGGTAACCAGGACTGCAAAAGTGAATACACTCGAACATCTACATTTATGGTATGTGCACACAACTGTACTATGTTCTTCGTGTTTCACTGTTGCAGTCATCACATTTGGGTAGATTCCCAAAGCTAAGGATGAGAGGAGGAATTTAGATTGGATTTAGAGAAAATTGGTAAATGGTAATGCTTGGTGAAAGTATGTACAGAACTCCAGGTAGCAGCTTCTAGGATGTCCCTGGTAGGGACACCTCTGAGAAAGGCTGTAGAGGTAGATGCAGCCCTGGCTGAATGGGGTCTAATCCCCTGTGGGATAGGTTTTCCATGGTACTTGTAGCAGAAATGAATGCAATGGCCTATCAATTTAGAAATGGTTTGCTTTGAAATAGCCTTCCCCTCTGCCTCTGCATCAAATGCCGCCAGCAGTTGTTCAGATTTCCTTTGAGGTTTACTCCTGTCCAAGCAAAATCTAAGTTGTCTGTGCATATATAAGTAGTGCAGTATCCGTTTCCCTTTGTTTTGTGGATTAGAAAAGAAGGTTGATAAATGAATGGACTGACTAAGAGCCACACTGGATACCACCTTGGGCATGAAGGAGTGATTAGTCCTGAGGGACAACCTGTCCGCATGAATGGTGATGAAAGGCTCCACTGCCATAAGGGCCTGTAATTCAGATACCCTTCTTGCTGAAGTGATTTGCTAAAAGGAAAGCTGTTTTCCAAGAAAGGAACTTTAACTCTGCACTTGCAGCTGGCTCAAAAGGAGGAAGAGTGAGTTTTTCCAATACAAAGTTAAGGTCCCAGGCTGGAGTTGGGGCTCTCCTGGGTGGTCTCAAGTTTTTGGCCCCTCTGAGGAACTGCTTGAGCGGTGGATGAGAGAAGAGGGGTGGTTCTGTGTTTTAATGAGATGAAATGACTGAGGCGTGAATTTTAATGGAGGAAAACGAAAGGCCCTTGTGAAGCATCTCAGTTAAGTATTGAAGAATTTGAGGTAAATTGGGAGCTGCTGTGCCCATCCCTTGAGTTTGGTTCCAGGTACAGAATCTTTTCCATTTTCCAGCATACAATTTTCTAGTGCTAGACCTCCTTGCCTCCAAAATGACATCCAACACTTGTTTACTGAGGGATGGTAACGGAGAGATTAGGTAATTAGCAAGGCTGCCAGGTTCAGGGTTTGAAGCTGAGGGTGCAGAATCTGGCTCTCCTGCTGTGACAGCAGGCTAGGGGTCTGAGACAGGTGCCATGGAGTCAGCAGTGACAAACTGCACTAGAGGGGGTACCAGTGTTGGAGTGGCCAGTCTGGTGCAATCAATATTGTCCTTGGTTTGTCCTGTTTGATCTTTAGTAGTACTCTGGAGAGGAGAGAAGAGGCAGAGGAGGAAAGGCATAAACTGATAGATTTTTCCAGCTGAAGAACAGAGCATCCACTTTCAAAGCTTGTTTGTGGGGAGTCCTTGTGCAGAATTTGTCCAATTGGCTGTTCTGGGGGGAGGAAAACAGGTCTACATCTGGGCTCCCCCATTTGTTTATCAACATGTTCAAAGTCGTTGGTTCCAGTTTCTACTAATGTGGGTTCATGAGACTTTTGCTTAGTTCGTCTGCCAGTGTATTTAGTTTTCCTGGCAGGAATTGAGCCTGTAGATGCACTTGGTAGCTCAAGGCTGTGTTCCACAGAGCCATGACTAGTCTGCAGAGGGGATAAGAATGGGTACCCCCCTGCTTGTTTATGTACCACTTAACAGTGGTGTTGTCCGTCTTTACCATTAATTGTCTTGGAAGAATGTGGTCCTTGAAGGCTGTCAGAGCATTCTGTACAGCTAACATTTCTTTTTGATTGATATGCAGGTGCATTTGACTTGGGCTCCATTTGCCCTGAATGCACTTCCCTGCCAGGTGAGCCCCTCATGCACAGTCTGATGCGTCTGTTGTTAGGGTTTGGGCGGCAGGGGGTAGAGTGAATGGTAGTCCTTTGTTTTGGTGGCAGGCCTCTGCCCACCAAAGGAACTTAACCGTAGGCAAGGTATGATAGGAATCATTGCTTCTAGATCCTGAGAATGTTGATACCATAGGCTTTTTAGATACCATTGTAGTTTCCTCATATGCAGTCTTGCATACAGAATTAGTAGAATGCAGGAGGCCATGAACCCCAAGGCTTGCCGTATTTGCCTTGCAGATAGTAAGGTTTTTGTGGCCATTAGGTTGAAGTAAGTTGTCAAATGAATTTGTTTCTCTGGCGTGAGGAAAGCCATCTGGGAAGTTGTGTTCAAGCTTTCTCCCAGGAACACATGCCTTAAATAAACGCATTTATGAACACAACTTGGCAATAAAGAAGGATGAGTCAAATGCATTAGCAAAGCATTCATTACGTTGTCCTTTGTTTAAGAAATTTACTTTTTCAGTTTTAGAAAAAGTTAATGACACATTGTTTAGTGGTGATTTCAAAACATTTTTAGAATGTAGAGAAGCCATTTGGCAAATCAGGTTAAATCATTTACCAGGGATGAATGACACCATTAACATCAAATGTTTTTTATTAGCACAGAGATTTTAAACATTGATTATTGGTGTATTTTCAGTATTTTATAAGCATGTTTTTAGGTTACAAGTTAATGTATATATATATATATATATATATATTTTATATATTATTGCATTATTTAATTACTATTTCTACATTACTAATTAGATGAAATTGTGAACAGTTTCATTGGTAGGTTGTTGCATGTGACTTTTTCTATTTAAGTCATGTAATTTGTTTTGGGTGCTTTTCTAAAGAAGTTCAGTTGGAATAAATATAACGAAAACGTTAACATACAGATTGGGCTGTCTGTCTTCTATTGGTCACAAGTGGTATTTGCTGGTGTTACTAGGCATCTTTGCCTAGCATAGGAAGTAACTGGTGAAGAGGAGTTACCATCTTGAATTCTGGAATCACAAAAAAGGTGCTTAAGATAGAAAGGTCCAGGATAGGACGCCATGAGTTGCCTTTTCTGGGTACCAGGAAAAGTCTTCAGTAGAAACCTTGCCCCTTTTCCTCTTCTGGTACAGTTTGAATAGCCTTTATGCTTAAGAGAGAGAGTACTTGCTTTTGAGCCTCTGCCCACTGATTTGGGGGTAGATCTGGCCAACCATTTCAGGTTGGTGATGTGTGGAAGTGAAATCTGTATCCTTGGGAAACTATATTTAAAACCCATTTGTCCTGGGTAATGAGTTCCCAGTTTTTTGCCTGCAGAGCAATCTTTCTCCTAAAGAAGCAGTAAGTTGAGAAGTGCTTGGAAGTATTAAATTTAAGCCAGTGAGACAGTTTACCACGGGGGTTCTTACTACTCCCTGACTTGGAAGTGGGAGCCCCCCACTGCTTAGTCCTGTGCGTACCCTGGGACTGAAGCCTGGGTGCTCTGCTGGTTCTGGGTTTGGACTGAGAAGGCCTGGAAGAGGTAGGAAAAGACCAATTCTTAGAGGGCCAATGCCTACTAAATCTTGGAGACTGTACTTGTAGGAACTCTTTAACAGTTTGCACAGATTTAGCTTTTTCCTCCATCTTTTTAAGAACTTCTGCTTTGTTGCCAAACAGGCAGTCCTGATTTAAGGGAGCATCCAGCAATTTAGCTTTAACATGATCTGGCAAAGATTGCTCCTTAAGCCAAGCATGCCTTCTAAGTACAGACCCAGTGACAGCAGCCCTGCAAGATGCCTCTTGTGAATCAAAACCACATTGCAAAGTATGCTTTCCAACCTGTTCAGCAGAATGCATTAAATCCTGTAAATCCTTATTTTCAGCACAGTCAGGAATCAACATCATTTTCTGTTTAAGCAATCCAATAATATGCTGCTGATACTTTAACATACGAAACTGGCAGTTTAAGGCCCTAATGGCCAAAGTTGCAGAAGTGTATACTTTCTTACCCCATCTATCCAGTGCCCTGGAGTCTCTATCAGACGGGGTAGGATTTCTGGCAGTAGTAGCCTTAATGCCCTTGGGTCCCTGTGAAATGGTCGCAGGATCCGCAGTAGGATTTTTAAAAAGGAATTTGAGAGAGTCAGGAACCCTGTAATATCTATCAGGTTTCCTGGGAGCAGGAGAGAGAGTCAGGGGCCAGGCTAGATTCCAAAAAGTCATCATCAACAATGTCTAGTACAGGAGGAATAGCTAAAGGCCTGTGTTTGGGCAGGAGTAAGAAATCCCTAAGCCTCTTTTTAGAATCAGAGTAATCCCGGCTTTCCCAGCAAAAGTGCTCCCTAAGAGTATGCAGGGTTTCACGAGAAGAGAAATCCTCTGGGGGGGGGGGCTGAGGGAATAGAGTCCTCTGCATCAGAATCCTCATAGGTAGATAAGGGTAAATCTTGGTCATCAGAGGAAACAGAAATTTCAGAATCCTGGTCAGAAGTATAATAAGCAAATTCAGTCTTAGGTCTCTTAGAGGGAGAAGGTTGTCTTCCCCTGATTAAAGTAATAAGGTCTTCAGCCATTCTTATTTGCATAGGCATAGTTCAAGTTTTAGGCCTTGAAGAAGAAAATGGCATCGGATTAATATGCATGTCAGTAGGCCTGAATACACCCTCAGAAGCCGGTGCCTGCACAGCAGCTCCGGACCCATCCAAGGTAGAGACATCCACAGGTTCTACAGTTGAAGCATCTCGCGGCATACCTGACTCCGAATGGGTCTCAGTAGAGGCCTGAGAATATGAAGTAGCGGGTATCAGGGGCTGCGAAAGCGCCTCACTGACTACTGGCGAGTGGCTTAGGAGAAGCGTCATCGGCAGCCTTGGACCTAGGTGGCTCGTCTCTGTCTTTATCTTTGCGTTTTTTCGAATGTCGGTAGTCGGATGGCTTACCGAAGACGTATCTGGATAATTGAACAGAGTACCAAAATATTTAGAAGCGTAAATATACAGACGACGAATAGTTTGTTGCTTAAATAAGGCACAAAACCGACAGCGAGGTACGGCATGGTCAGGGCCTAGGCAAGGAATACAGTATGAATGAAAATCTTTGTGAGATATTTGCTTTCCACAAGAAATACAATTATTGACTTTTACTGACATCGGTTTAGAGCAAGAAAAAGATTCCCCAACGGGGTACTTAGCTTTAGTTGAAGACTTCGGTTCTGAAACTGGAAAATGAAAATTTCAGGAGTCGGCTGACTGGCACTTGCGAACTGCTTCTGCTTCAGGCACCGCACGGCAAGAAAGACTGATGTAATGGCGTCGGCTGCATGCTTTATACCCCTGACTACCTGACGTCATGGAAGATGAGACAGCAACCGACGCAGAACCCAAGACTTTGATAATCAGGCCGACTTAGGGCTACTGCAAGCAGATAACCCAAATGTGATGACTGCAACAGTGACACACAAAGAACATCTTCCACGCAGTGAGGTGACTTCTGGAAGCCAGCTGGGTGAAGTAGAGAGGCAGGGACCTCTGCTTTTCTGGGGATAGGAAGGCCATTAGGGTTGCTGAGTCTAGCACAGCTCCCAATAAAACAATTTTCCTGGTGGGGTTTTGCTTTGATTTTCTCTTGCTGATGGTGAACCCTAGGGAAGCTGGGAGTTTTTGACAAAGAGAAGATCCTGGAGTAACTTTTCTTTGCTGCTCGCCTGAATGAGGCAGTCATCCAGGTAAGGGTAAATCTGTATATTTCTCTGTCTGCACAATGCTATAGCCAGGGCCAAGCATTTGGTGAATATTCTGGGAGCAGTAGATAAGCCAAAGGGCAGTGCAGAGAGCTGAAAGTGCTGACAGCCTGCTCTGAAGCACAGGAATTTTCTGCATGATTCCCTGATGGGGATGTGGAGGTAAGCATCTTTTAGGTCTATTGTCAACAGCACGGCATTTTGTGTGAGCACAGGCAGGAGCTGCTGCAAGGTTAGCATTTTGAATTTGGGGATCACAAAGGAGGTGTTCAGTTTGGATAGATCCAGGATAGGGCACCAAGTGCCCTCTTTTCTGGGGATAAGGAATAGTCTGGAGTAAAAAGCTTTTCCTGTTTGATCCGGAGGGACAGGTTCTACTGCCCCCTGGAATACTGGGTTTTTACCTGTTTTAATGCCTCTGACCACTGGTTTTGGGGGAGGTATGGGTACCCTCTTGGAATTGGGAGTTCGCTGAAGGAGAATTTGTATCCCTGAGAAATGAGTTTTAATACCCATTGGTCCTTGGTTAGAGAGACCCAACTGTCCTTGAAGAGAGTGAGCCTTCCTCGTAGTTTTAGATGAGTGAAAAAAGGGCAGGGGGGTGGGAGAGTCAGTCTGAGTGCTTACCACAGAAGCTTGGCTAAGAACTCCTGCCTTAGAGGCAGATGTGGTCCACTGTTTGTTTCTTTGCTGGCCCTGGAATGGGGGCCTGGATGTCCTGTCCCTGCGGGGCTTACTTTGGCCCTGTCTGCTGGGTGCAGGGAAAGCCCAGTGTTTAGAGGGGAAGTTTCTGCTGAAACTGGGCGGTTGAACTTGAAAGAAATCTTTTACTGTTTACATAGATTTTGCTTTGTCTTCCATCTTTTTAAGCACCTCTTCTGCTTTTTCCTCAAACAGGCATTCCCTATATAGGGGTGCATCAATAAGTTTAGACTTGACATGATCAGGGAAAGGTTGTTCCTTCAGCCATGCACATCTTCTAATAACATATCCTGTCACTGCTGTCCTGCTCGAGGCTTCTGGGGCATCACATCCACATTGTAATGACAGCTTCGCCATTTGACAAGCAGAGTGTAGCAATTCTGCCAGCTCTTTTGAGCTGGCACTGTCAGAGGCGGTAGCAATCTTCTGTTTTAATTGTTCTAAAGTGTGTTGTTGATATTTTAACATATGGAACTGACAATTGAGTGCTCCGATAGCTAAGGTTGCAGAGGTGTATACTTTCTTTCCCAATCTGTCCAAAGCTCTGGAGTCTTTGTCAGAAGGAAGATGATTCTTGGCAGAACTACTCTTAGCGCCTTTGGGTCCCTGTGTGATGACCTCAGGGTCTGCAGCAGGGTTCCTGTACAGGTATTTGTGAGAATCCGGTACTCTGTAGCACCTGTCAGGTTTAGCTGGGGCAGGAGGCAGGGCATCAGGGGCTAAACTGGATTCAAGGAAAACATCATCCACCACTTCTAGAATAGGTTGGAGGCCAGGAGTCTGTGCTGGGGCAGGTCCAGAAACTCTCAAAGACATTTCTTTGACTGTGGGTAGGCCTGAGATTCCCATTAAAATATGTTCCCTGAGGGAGTGAAGGGTTTCCCCGAAGCAGAGATCCTCTGGAGGGGAGACAGAGGGATGGATTCCTCTGCATTTGAATCCTCAAACAGATAAGGGCTGTTGTTCCTCTTCAAAGGCAGAATAATCAGATTCCTCAGACTCTTGGTCTGTCAATTTCTGGAGAAGGAGCCCTTTTCCTTTTTGGAGTGGGGGCTTGAGTACCTCGGAGAAGGGAGATAAGATCCTGTGCCATTTTAAGCATTTGTGCTTGGGGTGGGGGAAGTAGTAGCAAGATGGTGGCTAGAAGCAGATTTCCTAGGAGTGGCCTGGCTTCGACGCCTAAGAGAATCCGTCAGTCTCCAAGAAACGGTAGTCGGAAGAGAAGACGTAGCTTTTTGTCTAGAATTGGTAGTGCGAATGGCCTCCTCAGAAGTTAGTGCCTGCGGTGTGGCTCCGGACCCATCCGAGGGAAGAGACAGCTAAAGGCTCAGAAGATGAAGTGGATTTCTGCAGCATACCGGACTCCGAAAGGATCTCAGTAGAGGCCTGTGTAGAAAACGAATCTGGCATCAGGGGCTGCCTCACTGAATTCCGGAAAACTGACGACTTGCTTAGCAGTAACGTCGTTGGAAGGCTTTGTCTTGTGTGGCTGGTCTCTATCTTTAAGTTTTTTGGAATGTCGGCGGAAATAACTGTCTACAAAAAGAGCTCACATTAAAGAGGGCACAGAACCGGCAATGAGGGACGTCGCGGTCTGGGCCTAAACAAGTGATGCAGTAAGAATGAAAGTTTCGCTGTGGGATCTGCTTTCCACAGGCGAGATAATTGTTAACTTTTCTGGACATTGATTACAGCAAGAAAAAATGGTCTCCAACAGGGTACTTAGCTTCAGACGTTTTCTGCTGAAATACGACTTCTGGTAGCGACCAACCGGCACTTGGGCGAACCTGCTTCTGCTACAGGCTCCATGGCAAGAAAGACTGATGTAATGACTTTGTCTGCCTTGCTTTATAGTACTGACGACCTGACGTCAGACTACAGGCGACAGCAGCCGGCGCACAAAAATACTGATTCTGGTATTTGGTCCGGCCGAGGGCTACCACAGCAGGGATAAACCCACAGGTGATGACAGCAACAGTGAAACACAAAGAACATCTGGGTCCAGAATTCAAGGCTCCTCCTGAAGATGGGGCCAAAGGAAAGGGAACCAGATTTGTTCAGGCCAGTACCGAGTGCTGATAATTATTTGCGACTCAACGACTTTGCTTTCTGAAGAACTTTGGGTATCAATGGAAATGGGGAAAAGGCATAAAGTAGTCCCGGGGACCAATCATGAACAAGTGCATCCCTTGGTGTCTCCCCCGGAGGGGGCATTAGGGCAAGGTAGCTGCTGCATTTGGCGTTCATGGAAGTGGCAAAGAGGTCGCAGCAAGGTTGGCCCTACTTGTGAAAAATTTGGTTCGCAACTTCTTGTTTCAGGGACCACTCAAGAGGCATAAGAATTGCTCGGCTTAACTTGTCCGCTATTACGTTGGATTTCCCCAGAATGTGCATTGCAGTCAGAAAACGTTGAGAGGAAATTGTCCATTGCCATACTCTTTGAGCCTCTCGACACAGACTGTAGGATCTGGTTCTGCCTTGTTTGCTGACGTACCACACCACGGACATATTGTCAGTCTGTATTGCAATCGTACCTGTTGGAAGAGAGCTCTGGAATGTTTGCAACACCAAAAGCACCGTTCTCATCTCTAAGATATTGATGTACAAGTGGTATTCATGTTCTTGCCAAGTCCGTTGGACAATCTGTTCCAGATAATGCCCCCCCCCCATCTGGGAAGCGTCCGTGGTCACTGTAGCTAGTGGATGGGGAAGAATAAACTGTCTACCTATCGTCACCTGTGTGGAATGAAGCCAAACATGGGTCCTTCTTCCAGGTATCCGCAATAAGGATCTTGTGCGACATGGGTAACTCCTGCATGGACCACTGCGCAAAGAGAAGCCACTGTAATACTCTCATGTGTAAACATGCCAGTGGGACTACAGTTATTGCAGCTGCCATCGACCCCAGAAACATAGGAACAAACATTGCCTGCATCTTCCTTCTCAAGAGCAAGATTGATACCTGATAGCACAGAGTTTGCACCCTTTTGTGAGGCAGTCTTGCTACCATGCCTTTTGTGTTTAAGTTTGCACCTATGAATGAAATATGCTGTGAAGGAAAGCAGATTTTTTTTGTAATTTATGGTAATGCCTAGCTCTGAGCATAGATGTATAGTGGTGTCCCTTGCCTTGGTCAGTAGATGCTGGGTGGTGGCAGTGAGCAGCCAGTTGTATAAGTACGGAAACACCCGGAATCCTAGCAGTCTCAGGTGAGCCGTGACTACTGCCATGCATTTGGTAAACACTCTCGGGGCTGTACTGAGTCCAAAGGGCAGAGCTCTGAATTGGTAATGACCGACTCCTAGCCAGAAGTGTAGTTATCTCCTGGATTGCCTGTCCATCTTTATATGGTAGTACACATCCTGGAGATCGATGGAGCACATCCAACTGTCCTTTCCCAGAAAATGGAGTATGGACTGTAGTGTCACCATCCGGAACTTTGTTTTCTTGACAGACTTGTTCAGTCTGCTGAGATCCAAAATGGGCCTCCAGTCCCGTCTTCTTTGGAATTAAAAAGAACCTTGAATAAGTTCCGGATCCGATTTGGTCCATGAGGACTTTTTAGATGACTCTTCTAGCAACTTTTGAATTTCTAAAGTTGATTGATCCCTTTGACAGGGTGGAATGTCTGGGATTGATCTTGCTGGCAAGGGTGGAGTAGAAAAGGGTATGACATATCCCCTGGATAAAATCAACTGTACTCACTTGTCTTAGGTGATGCTTAGCCAGGCTGTTTGGTACAGTGATAGTCTGCCCCTGACTGCCTCCACAGCTGGGCAGGCGAGCCTCGTTTCAGGAGCACTGGAAGGGCCTGCAAGAGAAAGCATCTCTGCTGCCCTGATTCTGCGGACCCCCTCTGGCATGAGGGTGGCATCTTCTATTGTTATCTCCCCCTCTGTCCATGGAGGAAAATTCACCATGTGCATTTGACGAAGCTCTCTGGGATTTCCGGAACCACATTTTTCTGTCCTTCTGGCCTTTGGGATAAGGCTTGGTAGGGATGGAGAAACGTACTCCCACTGCAGACAAAGTTTTGCCTTCTTGCTCGCACCTGGTCAGAGTCTCTAACCTTTGGCCCGAACAAAGATGAGCCGTCAAAAGAGGCATTTATAAAGGAAGACTTAAAAGGGTTCAGCAAACTCACAAAGCCGTATCCAGGTATGTCTTCTGAGAGCTATTCCTGTGCCTGCTGCCCTACTCACTCCATCAGTTGCATACAAGATGAGACGCATGGAGGAGCTCACTACAGAGTTCAAAATCGCAAGCTGAGAATTTACCTTGTCTGGCACACCCTCAGCTGAAGCACCATGGAGGGAATCTCCTAGCTCTTTCAGGCGATCCCTCTGAAGTCGGGTGAAATGGGATAAACAGTTTAGCGACCTGAGTGTAAAGCCGCCGGACCAAGACTTTGGAATTCCGGCCGACTGCGGGACCGTCTAACGACAGGATAACCCAAGTGTGATGACTGCAGCAGGGTAACACGATGAACATCATACGCTTCCCATATCTGTCCATCGTTCAAGATTCCTTATTCAGCGGATGAATACATGAACTCTCCGCTAATTCCTTCTTGGTGGCCGCTGTCACCACCATAGCATCTACTGGGACACCTTTGGATAAAAACTCATCATCAGGGGCTGTAATAAATTTGTTAGGCCTCCTCAGAACAGGTTCCATGGATTATAGGGAGCCTCATGCATTTCAACTGACTACAGCCAGGAGTTTGTCGAAAGGTGGAGACACCCAAGAGGTGGAGAGTCGAGATTCGAGTGCCTCCAGGTATATGGACTCATCTTCAGAAGGGGAAACGGTCTTCCAACCACCTCTCTGTTTCAGGATCTCTAGGATGTCTGAAAGAGAGACATTCTCAGAGGGTGATCGTGGGGACCGTTCTGCATCCTTTAGTCCGTATCTGACGTGACACACTCAGGGGAGTCCAAATGCTTCCTCTTACAAGTTCTCTTCCAAGGGACCTCCTCCGAGGGGTACTTTGGGGAGGTTTCAGAAGAGAGGGGATTGCCCATTGGGGCATCCTGGGGCACTGGTTCTCTACGCTTGGGCTAGAGGGATAATATTGATGATGACAATGATCCCTTAGAGGGAAGAGTAGCTGGAGCTGAGGGTGGAGCAGTCTGAGGAGACAGCATGCATCTAGTCACCTCAAAGGCACCACGGTCCCAGCCCAAGAGATCCTCCGTCTCCAAGGAACCCGGAGATCCCTCCCGTGCAAAGGAGGATTGCTCCGAGGCTGATGTGGGTGCCAAACTCACCTGCACAGAGACCCCGAGAGGAAGAATTGGACCAGACAAGGGTCGAACCAGACAAGGGAGTGTCGGCTCCCAGACCTCTCGACAGAAGACAGCATCGACGAGGTTGGAGCAGAAGTTGGGACCAATATACCGGTAGTGGTTTTCAGACCAGACAGTTCCACCGCACGAACTTCCAGACACTCTGGTGCCAAGCTCGTCCGAGTCGGAGGAGGAACAGAAGACAAGACAGGCACAGTAGTCAGCTCCACATCCATCCGGGCTGGGCTCATGAGAATTTTGGTTAAGACCGGAGAACGCAGCAACCTCTTGACCACCCGCTCCACATCATCATCTGACAGGCACCTGGATGACAGAGGAAATAGTGGATGATTTATGGCTACCAGTCACCGACTGCAACAGGGGTGACTGGGGGACTGAGTAGACCGGTTCCAAAGTTGGGAACCGACTCCTTTAGTGCCTCTGAGTTGACTCTGACAAAACTGGTGGAGCCGATGGAACTGTCGTCTTTTCGGGCCTGATAGCCTTCGGATCCAAAGATGCATGCTTGGACTTCTTAGCCAGCTCGGACACCGGAGCCGAGGAAGACGATATTTTTGTAGACTTTTCAGAAGAGGGAGACTGAAAGGATTTTGATGGCTGATTCCCTTCTACCACCACATCAAATGGACCTTTAAGCAGACCCCTCACAGTAAGTTTGTTCTTGCATTTCTGCAGGACCCTGGAACTGAATCCATGGCAGATCGAGCAGGAGTCCTGCAGATGAACGGCACCCAAGCAGTAGACACAGCTAGTGTGCCCGTCAGTCAGACATCTTCTGTGTGCACGAGTCACACTTTTTGAAGCCACATTGTTTGGCTTCTTTAACTTTCTCACTAGAATCTTTAGACATTTTAGCAATAACAAAGAGCAAATACCATCACCCCACTAACACCACTACAGAAACAGCAAAAAGAAACTTAAATCTAAACAAGTTTAACTACTATTTTTTTTTGAACAGCTAGAGAAGAAAGTCTCCCCTTTGGGAAAAAACATGTACCCGTGAATTACCACATAGGTGGCAGTACACTAAACACCGAAAGTGTGATAAGAGACTTAGGGACACAGGTGGACAGTGGTCTCACCTTTGATAAACACATCGCCACAACAGTCAGGAAATCCTTCTATGTGGCGCACCTCATCACTAAGGGCTTTTTATCCAGAAAAAGAGAGGTCATTGTCCCACTGTACTCATCCCTCATTAGACCCATTATAGAATACAAAGCCCCGTTTGTATGTACCTCTGAAGACATCTGCAACAACTGAAAAGGCCACAGAAACACCTCACTAAAAGAATCACAGGCTTAAAGCAGATAGCCTATGCTGACCGACTAAAAAAATTCCACCTATACTCTGTCGGATATCGTCTACTCAGAGGCGATCTCTGCTTAACATACAAGGCCATGTCAAACCCAGAGCTGTTGGACATGCTACACTTAAAGAAATCCCAATCCCACAGAGCCACACGCTCCAGGGATCTAAACCTTGTCATCACAATGAACAAAACATGCTGGAGGGATAGGTTCCTGACCCAGAGACTCCCCAGACTTTGGAACAGACTGCCCATACATGTCAAGCAGAGCGCCTCTTTGGCCCTCTTCAAAAGGAACCTTGTCGATTGGATGGGAGATAGGAAATTCACCCCGGGGATCACGTCAGTCACCCTGCTAGATGGGTCCAGGGAAATAAATATTGTGGGAAGAAATAGCCAGGGAATTGTTATGGCTAGGTTTGTATAGGCCCTAGGGCCGATAGCCTAGTACCAACTTATGAACCTATTAAATGACTATCGCCTCTAGCCAAAGGAGATGTCTCTAACTAAAATGACCCTAGGAAAAAAGGACTACAAAAAAGGGAAGGGTAACCCTCCAAGTTAAACGGGCTAACACAAGGACAAAAAATGACCCCTCTAATTTAAACAGGTTCGTTGAGGATAAAATTAAAGTTTAATGAGATAGGGATAGAAATACGGGCCTGCGAGGGAAACGACGGCCCACACAACAAGGAAAAACAACAGCGGTAACACAGAGTCTAACTATTAATTCACACACACCAAAAATCCTCTACGAGGATAAGGGAAAGATTTTAAACAGTTTACAATCCTAACTAAGGAGAAAAATAGTGACCAAACACACAAAAAAATAGTAAAACTTAGCCTGAGCCAGTGAAATGCAATCTCAATCCAGCAAAGCGGCAAACGAGATCTGGGGAACTCTCACCAGGCATCATGGGATAGGGTATAGCCTTGAGCCAGTGGAAACTCTCGAGCTTTAGTATTAGGCTGAGTTGGAACCGATACTCTGTTTTGAACCAGCCGTCAAGAATGAGGCCAGATGTGACAACATAACATCTAAATGTTATCAGTACACATACTAACATTTGAATCTCAATGGTCCAAGCTTAAGAGAAAAGCTCAAAACATACACGCAAATACAATAACTTCAAGTTTGCAAGAGACTAAGTATGATATAATATGACAAAATATATTTCACTAAAGAATACAAATTAAATCTTAGCAAGGACAAAAAAAAAAAAAAAACAGTACTGATTAGAACTATTAAGTTTGAAATGAGAGCAACAAACCATGACATCACAGAAGAAATAAGTGAAAAAATGTTGAACATACTGAAAATAGTATGTATTTATATTACATATACTACATACGTTACACTCATGTACTCTGTACATTTCTTTCTCCTCAGATAATTATTTCTTTCTCCTCAGATAATTATTTTAACTACGTTCTCATAATGACATTTGCTCTGTGCACACATCCGTACTTCTTGATAAGGTCATGTCTGTTTCAGTCTCTCTCATTTCTTATACCACAAATTAATCTACATATAATGCAACACATTACATCCACAGTCTCTACCTCAATTCTTCATCTCAGCATCATAAACTTAGGTAAACCAATGCACCCAACTCAATGAATGACGGTCCTTATGTAAAAAAGATAGACATTCTTTTTTTGTGGGGACCTCTGCTCAGCAAATGAAATAACAACCAAAATGAAGACCTCTCCATGTAGAGGAGAAACTCATCTGTAACACTTAATGCCAAGTCATAGTGCTACCATTCCACTAAAATGGCATATTTGAGATCAGATCCCAGGGAAGGTGGAAAAATGACCAATGGTACCATGACAGTCTGCCCTAAATATTAATTTACGCACAACTTAGGTGAAGGCATAGAACAGTTCCGTGAGCTAATAGACTTCATAAACCTGTCAGCAGCCTCTAACAGAGATCACTGGCATGTTGACAGACGATTGTCTTTCTCAGACTCTACAGATGGTGTAAAAAGGAATAATATTTAGTGTTAGTGTCAGTCTCCAGGAGTGAAACATCTCTCTTATAATTTAGCAAAGACCGAAGAATCGGCATGGAGAGAGTCACCTCACCTTGTCCTAGCCTCCAAAACCCCTCCTGCATCATGAAGGGAGGGCTGCAACATATCAGGAAGGCATGTGACAACAGCAGTGTCCGAGGATGACAGGCCATAACAGCCTTGTGCATGCATCAAGACTAAATACTGCATTGCATCCTCATACACATGCTAGTGTGGAGTGGTTTTCACTAAATTGTGAACAAATTTTCAAAATCAATTGCAAAATAAGAGGAGACATACATAATTGATGAATGGACAACTCAGCAGCTACTGACAGGTGGTCACCCACACAAGAAGAGGAAACAAAAAGCCTCATTCCTTAGGCACAAGCTCAGTCCTTAAATTTGCAAAGGAAACTCTGGAACCACTGTAGAAGGGAAGACTGTAAGCAAATGCAAATTTCACTTCCCAGATGACATTTTGGGGAAGTGTTTCTCAGATTAACCAATAAGATGTTTAAGGCAAAGACTAGAAGAATGAAAACCCATTTTGGAGAAGAGGCCACCAATAGAGTGGGTTTGGAAAACAGTTTGGCTTGAAAGCATTAGAAAGAATAGTTGTGTAAAACCTTACCATAACCATAGATGTCCTTCTCTTCATTGTTGCAGTATTCCAAACCCTTGGGTTTTCCTCTCTTGCTACCCCAGTGTCCAGCCAGTACACAAAAGCTTCTAGTCATTGCAGGGTATGTGGGATGTGTGATGTTGGCTAAGGGAACATGGGCCATAAAAGTGATGTCTGCACATACCAGAGCTCAGAATTGAGCGTCTCAGTTGGACTCCAGTCCCAGGATAACTGTACAAATCCAGTGACATCCAAGAAGTGGCAGTTTAAGGGGAAGAAGGGAGGGAATGAATACTGCAACATAGAAGAGAAGGACATGTATGGTTATTTTAATATTTTACACAACTATTCTGTGTCTTTCTATTCTTATGTTGCAGTATTCCAAACCCTTGGGTGAGTACCAAAGCTCAAAAGGAGGAAGAGGGTCACAGCTTGGAACTATTTTCTATGAGTTCATGAAGAATTGCCCTGGCAAATCCAGCACTGGATTTGGAAATGTGATCCCATTATAATGTTTGGTAAAGGTGTAGACAGAGGTCCATGTAGCTGCCTCTAAAATGGTGGCAGTGTCCAGTCCTTTAAAGAAAGCTCCACATTAAGCCATAGCCCTAGTGGAATGTACGTTAACCTTCGACCCTAAGGATTTCCCATGGTACACACAGCAGAAGGAAATTGGTCTGGAAATGCAGGCAGAAATTTTCTGCTTTGTCACCGCTTTTCCCAGAGTCCTGGGATGAAAGGGGACAAACTGGTCTATTTTCTGACAGACTTTGTCTTGTCAAGGTAAAACCTAAGCTGCCTACACACATCAAGGGAATGCAAGACTCTCTCACTGTCATTCTGGGGATGGGCAAAAAAGGTGGGAAGGTGAATAGCTTGGTTTAAGGATAAGGTCCTAAGGGTTACTCTGTCCATGTGGAAGGTGAGGAAATGGGAAATAGTCATGAAGGTCTGTAACTCTGACACTCTTCTAGCCGATGTCAAGGCTACTAGGAGAATTGATTTCCAAGTTCAGTGTTTTAGACAGGCCTTAGAAGCTGGTTCAAAGGGAGCCACCATGAGCTTCTCCAAAACATAATTCAGGTACCATGGAGGGACAGGATTCCTGGGGGCCTGAGATGCAGCACTCCCTTTAGGAATAACTTTGTAGGCAATCGAGATGCCAAAGGGTGGCCCAGAGGCAGACAAGCTGAAACAGCAGCAAGGTGGGCTTTCAGAGAAGTACGCTAACCTGTCTACAAGAGTTCGCACAGTGATGACAATACCAAGGGGACATCACCCTGAAAAGAGCACAACTGTTTTTGTGGATACCATATGGAGAATATTTTCCATTTAGACATACAAGATCTCCTAGTGTTAGGTTTCCCGGATTCCTACAAGACTGAGCATGTCCTCATTGTAAAGGTGTCTGTAAGGGATCAGAATTCTATCACCCACAGGGTAAGGTTCAGAGATTGTAGGTGGGGATGGATTAGGGATCCCTCGTCCTGTGTGAGTAGGTCCACTCTGTGAGGTAACTTGTGCTGATTGCCCCTGCCTAAATGCAGAAGAAGGGGGAACCAATGTTATCCAGGTTAAAAGGGAGTCCCCAACAAGATTTTTGGTTTGTCACGCTGGATTTCCAGTAGGACTTTCAGAAGTGGTATGGGGGGATGCATACAGAAACATATCCTTCCAAGAGATTGAGAAAGCATCCTTTGCCCTCGACATAGAACTGGGTAGCCTGGTGCAAAAGGATGGAAGTTGTCTGTTCTTAGGGGGAGGCAACAGATCTATCTGAGGTGTACCCCATTTGTGGACTATGTCCAGGAACACATCCCTGTGGAGCACTCATTCATGGGACTGTGACATGGACCTGCTCAAGGTGTCTGCCCAGGTATTCTGCTCTGAAGGGATATACACTGCTCAGTCACTCCTAGTTTTATGGCAAGCTCCCACACTTGGAGAGTTAGACTGCACAGCAAATAAGACTGTTTTCCTCCCTGCTTGTTCACATACCACAGAAAGTACAGTTGTGTACACTTACCAAAAATGTAGATGTTCGAGTTTATTCACTGTTGCAGTCATCACCTGTGGGTTATCCCTGCTGTGGTTGCCCTCGGCCGGCCCGAATACCAGAGTCTATGTTTTTCTGCATCGGCTGCTGTCACTTGCTGCCTGATATCAGGTCGTCAGTGCTATAAAGGAAAGCAGCTGACGCCATTACATCAGTTTTTCTTGCCCTAACCAGTCAGAGGCCCAAGTAAATATGGTAAAGTGGTCCTGGTGGCTAAAAGCCACCGTTAGAAACTTAAGTCTTCCTAAAGAAAAAAAGATATAAAGGGGAAGGATGGTGTGAAACCAGGACTGCAACAGTGAATACACTCGAACATCTACATTTATGGTAAGTGTACCCTACTGTACTATATTTGTGTTTCACTGTTGCAGTCATCACATTTGAGTAGATTCCCAAAGCTAAGGATGGGAGGAGGTAATTAGATAGCATTAGGACCAGCTATAAGGCCATGTAAGACTGCAGTGGCAAAGCCAGCTCTGGATTTCGAAAAAATTGGCAAGTGGTAATGCTTGGTGAAGGTATGTACATAACTCCAGGTAGCAGCTTCTAGGATGTCCATGGTAGGGACACCAATAAGAAAGGCTGTAGAGGTAGATGCAGCCCTGGCTGAGTGTGGTCTTATCCCGTGGGGTAGGTTTTTCCATGGTGCTTATAGCAGAAATGAATGCAATGGCCTATCCATTTAGAAATAGTTGCTTTGAAATGGCCTTCCACTCTGCCCCTGAAGCAAATACCACCAGCAGCTGTTCAGATTTCCTTTGAGGTTTAGTCCTGTCCAAGTACAATCTAAGTTATCTGTGCACATCTAAAGAGTGCAGTATCCATTCCCCATTGTTCTGGGGATTAGAAAAGAAGGTTGGCAAATGAATGGACTGATTAAGAGCCACTCTGGATACTACATTAGGCATGAAAGAGGGATTGGTCTTGAGGGACACCCTGTCCACATAAAAGATGATGAAAGGCTCCACTGCCATAAGGGCCTGTAATTCAGACACCCTTCTTGCTGAAGTGATTGCTTAAAGGAAGGCTGTTTTCCAAGAAAGGAATTTTAACTCAACACTTGCAGCTGGCTCAGAAGGAGGTAGAGAGAGTTTTTCCAATACAAAGTTAAGGTCCCAGGCTAGAGTAGGGGTTCTCCTGGGTGGTCTTAAGTTTTTGGCCCCTCTGAGGAACCGCTTGAACAGTGGATGAGAGAAGAGGGTTGGTTCTGTGTTGTAATGAGCTGAAATGGCTGAGGCATGAATTTTGATGGAGGAAAAGGAAAGGCCCTTTTGAAGCATCTCAGTTAAATATTGAAGAATCTGCAGTAAATTGTTCTTCGTGTTTCACTGCTGCAATCATCACACTTGGGTTGATTCCCAAAGCTGAAGAATGGGTGGAAGCAGTCAAGAAGAATTGGGGCTGGCTAGTATGCCCTGCAGGACTGCGGTTGCAAAACCCACCCTGGATTTGGAAAAGATATGCAGGAGGTAATGCTCGGTGAAGGTGTGAACAGAACTCCAGGTAGCTGCTTCCAGAATGTTCCCTGGTAGGGACTCCCCTAAGGAATGCTGCAGAGGTAGAAGTTGCCCTAGTGGAATGCGTTCTGACCCCCTGAGGGATTGGTTTCCCATAGTGTTTGTAACAGAAATGGATACAGTGTGCTATCCATTTGGAAATTGTTTGTTTTGATATGGCCTTGCCCTCTGCCCCTGGTGCAAACCTGACTAGTAACTGGTCAGATTTCCTGATGGGCTTAGTCCTATCAAGTAGAATCTGAGCTGTCTGTGCATGTCTAAAGAGTACAGGATCATTTCCCCTTTATTTTGAGGATAAGGGAAGAAGGTTAGCAAATGGATAGATTGGTTGAGAGCTACAATGGACACCACTTTAGGCATAAAAGTAGTGTTAGTCCTGAGGGAAACCCTATCAGAATGAAAAATACTGAAGGGTTCCACAGCCATAAGTGCTTGTAGCTCAGACACTCTCCTAGCTGAAGTGATGGCCAGAAGCAAGGTTGTTTTCCGAGAGAGGAATTTTAACTCTGCTGATGCTGCAGGCTCAAAGGGAGGTAGCGTGAGCTTATCCAGTACAAAGTTAAGGTCCCAAGCAGGGGTGGGGGCTCTCCTTTGTGGCCTTATGTTGTTGGCCCCTCTTGGGAACTGTTTGATGAGAGGGTGAGAGAAGAGACATGGCTCAGTGTTGTACTCAACCGAGATGGTAGAGGCATGGATCTTAATGGTAGAAAAAGATAGGCCTCTGTGGAGTAGATCTGCTAGGTAATCCAGGATTAGAGGTAAGGAGGGCAGTGCTATGCCCGCTCCTTTAGATTGAATACAGGAACAATACCTTTTCCACTTATGAGCATAGGATTTCCTTGTACTGGGTCTTCTGGCTTAAAGAATGACGTCCAGCACCTGGTTGCGTAGGCTGGTCACTGGGGAAGAAGTCAAGGAATAAGCCAGGCTTGCAAGGCTCAGGGTTAGCAGTTGCAGATGCAAGATCTGTCCCTCCTGCTGAGTGAGGAAGGTTGGGATCTGGGGTAGGTGGCATGGTGGCACCGGTGACAGGCTGCACAGGAGTGGGTAGCAGTGCCGGCATGGCCAGTCTGGGGCAATCAGGATTGCCCTTAGTCTGTCCTGTCTTATCTTGAGCAATATTCTTATAAGAAGAGGCAAAGGGGAAAATGCATAGATTTCGAGGTTTACCCACTGGAAGGATAGAACATCCACTTTCCAGGCCCTGCAGTGAGGTGCCCTGGTGCAAAATTTGCTGAACTGGTGATTGCAGGGGAGGTAAAAAGGTCCACCTCCGGGGTCCCCCATGGGGTCTAATTTCTACTAGAGTGGGTCTAGGAGATTTCTGTTTAAGTCGTCTGCCAGAGAGTTTTGTTTGCCTGGCGGGAATTGAGCTTGCAGATGAATATGCATGTCCAAGGCAGTGTTCCACAGGATCATGGCTAGATTGCAGATTGGGTTCCTCCTGCTTGATTATGTACCACATAACTGTGGTGTTGTCTGTTTTTATTAGCAGGGGTCCTGGTGAGAGTAGGGATTTGAAAGCTGTCTGAGCATGCTGAACAGCTAGCATCTCTTTTTGGTTGATGTGCAGATGAATTTGATTTGGGCTCCAGTGGCCCTGAATGCACTTGTCCAGATGTGGCCCCCTGGCATAGTCTGATGCATCTGTAGTTATGATCTGGACGGCATGGGGTTATGTAAAGGGAAGTCCCTTGTTGTGGTTGCATGCTGCTGCCTGCCAAAGAATCTCTGTCCTTAGACAAGGTATGATGGTTTCCAGGTCCTGAGAATGTTGGCACCAAAGACTTTTTAAGTACCATTGAAGTTTCCTCATATGCAGTCTTGCATATGAAATTAGTAGAATGCAAGAGGCCATGAACCTTAGAGCCTGCAGGATTTTTCTTGCAGACAGCTGGGTTCTGGTGGCCATTGGAGCGAAGCAGCCTGTCAGATAGGCTTGTTTTTCTGGAGTAAGGAATGCCATCTGGGATGCTGTATCCAAGCTTGCTCCCAGGAATACAATATTTTGACTGGGGACTAGTTTTGATTTCTTTTCGTTGATAGTGTACCCCAGGGTGGTTAGAAGGTTCTTGACAAATGTCAGGTGCTGCAACAGCTTTTCCTGTCTGCAGAATCAGGCAATCGTCCAAGTAAGGGTATATTTGAATATTTCTGTGTCTGCAATAGGTAATGGCTGGAGCCAGGCATTTTGCGAATACTCTGGGAGCAGTGGGATAAGCCAAAGGGAAGTGCAAAGAACTGATAATGCATAGATCCTGTCCTGAAATGTAGATATTTTCTGCATGAGCCCCTGATAGGGATGTGCAGATAGGCTTCTTTTAGGTCTAGGATGGCTAACCAGGCATCTTTGGACAGCATTGGAAGAAGCTGCTGAAGGGTGAGCATTTTGAATTTTGGTACCACCAGGAAGGTGTTGTGAATGGAAAGATCTAGGATTGGACGCCAAGTGCCCTTTTTTCTGGGTACCAGGCAAAGTCTGGAATAAAACCCTTGACCTTTCTGTTTTGCAGTAACAGGCTGAATGGCCCTTGTGGATAGCAGTAAATAAACTTGGTTTTCTGCCTCTGCCCACTGGTTTAGAGGAAGGTCTGGGAACCCCTTTGGGGTTGGCAGTGTGTGGAAGAAAATTTGTACCCCTGGGATACAATGTTGAGGACCCATCGGTCTTTAGTGATGGAGGTCCAGTTTTTGCATGGTGGGCAAGTTTTCCTCCTAGGGGCACAAGCAATTGGGCAGAGGTGAGAAGTGGAGTTGAGAAGTCATTGCAAATTCTTTCCATAACGGGGTGGCTTAGCACTCCCTGTTTTAAGAAGTGGAGGTACTCCATTGCTTAGATCTCTGCATACTCAGACTGTAATCTGGGGGGGGGTCCTGTTTCCCCTTGATCTAGTCTGAGTTGGCCTTAAGGGGGTGGAAAGGACCAATCTTTCAAGGGGCAATGCCTACTGAATCTTGGAGGCTGCACTTGCAAGAAATCTTTGACTGTCTGCATAGACTTAGCTTTTTCTTCCATCTTTTTTAGAACCTCTGCTGCTCTGGTGCCAAACAGATTGTCCTTATTTTAAGAAGCTTCAAGTAATTTTGATTTGACATGGTTTGGCAAGGTCTGTTCCTTAAGCCAGGCATGACTTCTTAGTACAGAACCAGTGACTGCTGCCCTGCAAGATGCTTCAAGGGGGTCAAACCCACATTGCAAGGTATGCTTGCTGACTTGGCTTGCAGAATGCATAACTTCCTGTAATTCCTTATTTTCTACACAATCTGTAAATGTAGATCATTTTTGCTTAATAAGTTCCATAATATGTTGCTGATATTTCAGCATGTAAAACTGGCAATTCAATGCCCTACTGGCGGGAGTTGCAGAGGTGTATACTTTTTTACCCCATCTGTCTAAAGCTCGGGAATCCCTGTCCGAAGGGGTGGGATTCTTAGCTGTAGAGGCATTTACACCTTTAGGCCCTTGCAAAATGACCTCTGGTTCAGCAGTAGGAGTTTTGAAAATAAATTTGAGACAGTCAGGGACTCTGCAGTACCTATCTGGTTTCCTTGGAGCAGGGGATAAAGTATCAGGAGTTAAGACTGGATTCCATAAAGACATCACCTACAACATCCAGAACAGGAGGGATAGCTAAAGGTCTATGTTGTGGCAAATCTAAAAATTCTCTGAGTCTCTTTTTGGACTGAGGATAATCCTGGCATTTCCAGTGGAAATGCTCTCAAAGTATGTAGGGTTTCACCAAAAGAAAAATCCTCTGGAGGGGAAGCAGAGGGAATGGATTCCTCTGCATCTGAATCCTCATAAGCAGGTAAAGGCATGTCTTCATATTCAGAATCTTCACAGTTGTCGGACTCTTGGTCAGTTAAAGCTGCTGAGGACAGGTCTCTTTCCCTTAGCAGGAGAAGGCTGGCTTCCCCTAATCAGCATGATCAGATCTTCTGCCATTTTAAGCATTTGAGATTGTGGCAATGAAGCAGGTGCTTGAGTTTGGGTCGTTGTTTTTTTTAGGAGTAGCTCATACTCTTGGCCTTAGAAACTCGGTAGTTTTAGACAGAACTGAAGACGTGAAAGAAGTCATCGGATTGTGTCGAATATCGGTAATGCGAAGAACTTCCTCAAAAGCCGGTGCCTGCACAGTGGCTTCGGAACAATCCAAGGTAGAGACATCCGCAGGTTCCATAGTCAAAGAAGAGCCTCGAGGCATACTGGACTCCGAATCGGTCTCGGTAGTGACCTGCGAATCCATCGAAGCGGGCATCAGGGGCTGAGAAAGCACCTCACTGAATACCAACTGGCGACTAGCTTAACGGAAGTGTCGTAGGCAGTTTTGGACCTGTGCGGTCTGTCTCTGTCTTTATCCTTACTTTTTTTGGAAGATCAGTAGTCGGATGGCTTACAGAAGCCATTTCGGAATACGGAGATAGAGAGCAAAAGTATTTAGCAACAATAAGGGCCCGATGATGAATAGTTTGGGGGTTGAACAAAGGACAAAACCGACAGCAAGGTATGTCGTGGTCTGGACCTAAACAGGTGACGCAGTAAGAATGGCAATCTCGGTGTGGTATTTGCTTTCCACAGGCGAGACAATTGTTAACTTTTTCTGACATCGGTTAGAGCAAGAAAAAAGGATCCCCAACGGGGTACTTAGCTTAAGAAGACTTCAGAATGATTCAGTTTGGAAACGAAAACTCCAAAGTTCCTCGGCAAAAAAGACTGATGTAATGGCATCGGATGCCTGTTTTTATACCCCTGACCACCCGTCAGTCCTGGAGCGACAGCAACCAATGCAGAAATACCAAGTCTCTTGTATTCGGGCTGAATGAGGGCTACCTGCAGGCAGATAACCCAAGTGTGATGACTGCAACAGTGAAACACGAAGAACATCTGCAGAGGCAAACCCTGCCCTAGCCTTAGAAAACAGAGGTATGTGGTAATGCTTGGTAAAGATATGGACAAAAGTCCAGATGGCAGCTTCCAGGATGTCCCTGATGGGAACTCTTGTGAGGAATGCTGTGGAAGTGGAGGCTGCCCTAGTGGAATGGGTTCGAATAGATTTAGGGGGGAGGGGTTCCCATGCAATCTGTAGCAGAAATGGATACAGTGTGAGATCCATTTGGAAATGGTTTGTTTGGAAATGGGCTTCCCCCTCTGCCCCTGAGGCAAAGGTGACAAGTAGTTGGTATGTTTTCCTGAAGGGTTTAGTATGGTCCAGATAGTATCTGAGCTGGCTGTGCACATCCAGTGAGAACAGAATTCTTTCCCCCTTGTTTTGACGGTTAGGAAAGAATGTGGGCAAATGTATGGCCTGGTTGAGAGTTACACATTAGATACCACCTTGGGCATAAAGGAGGGATTAGCCCTCAGGGAGACCCTGTCTGCATGGAAGATGATGAAGGGCTCAATGGTCATCAGTGCCTGAAGTTCTGAAACCCTTCTGGCTGAAGAGATACCTAAGAGAAAAGCAGTCTTCCAAGAGAGGTATCTTAGTCCTGCTGAAGCAGCAGGTTCGAAGGGTGGTAAAAAGAAGTTATGTCTTACCATAACGTTCCATCTGTATTGTTGATCCTCGTTCAGTCATTACGCATGGGTATTGGTTCCGAACTCGGAACCGAGCCGGCCATTTTCCAAGCTCGCGTCAGCTTCAAACTCTCAAGCTAAACTCTTACCCACAATCCCCCTCTCCCTGTTACCTCAGATTGAGTTTGCAAGTTAAAGAAGGTAGAGGCTACCTCTGGTCAAATAACCTAAGAGAACTGGATGGTGAGATCCACTAGCAACCACAAGAGGGGGAAGGAGGGAGGGTCGTAATGACTGAACGAGGACCAATAATACAGATGGAACGTTATGGTAAGACATAACTTCTTGTTAATCCTCATTCATTCCTTATGCATGGGACAGAGTCGCTAGCTACCTCTATTCCTAGGAGGCTCTCATGGAAAGACATTCCTGAGCACCATAGAACCGAAAGATGCTCTTCCCCTGGAGGCCAAATCCAATTTGTAATGATTGATGAAGGTATGAGGTGTAGCCCAAGTTGCAGCTGTACAGATGTCATGTAAAGAAGCTCTGGCATGGAAGGCAGCAGAAGTTGCCACCGACCTTGTTGAATGAGCTTTCATGGTAGTAGGCAACAAGATATTACGTTGTGTGTAAATAAAGGTCACACAGTCCTTCCACCATCTAGCTAATATGACCTTAGCAACAGCCAATCCTAATCTAGATCCAGAAAAGGCCAAAAATAACCGGCCAGATTTACAAAAGGGTTTAGTCCTGTTTAAGTAAGTATGGACTTGCATGTGTATATCTAGGGTATGTAGGCAATACTCTCCTCTGTTTGAATGGTTGGTAAAGAAAACTGGCAATTCAATGGCTTGATTCATGGATATTTCAGAGATCACTTTAGGCAGAAATGACGGATTAGTTCTCAGAGACACTATCTCTATGAAAAATCAAGTATGGACTCTTGATACATAAAGCTTGAAGTTCAGAAATACATCTGGCAGAAGTAATAGCGACCAAAAACAAGGTTTGCCATGACAAATACTTGAGGTCACAAGAAGAGGCTGGTTCAAAAGGTGCCATTGTCAGAGCTTGTAGAACTAATGACAAATCCCATGGTTGAATAGGTTCTCTAAAATGTGGCTTCAGATGATTCCCACCTTTTATGAAGGTCTTGCACAATTTATGGGACATAAGAGAGGAATCTTGGACACCCTCATGAAAATTAGAAATTGCAGCCAAATGAACTCTAATGATAGAGGCCGACAGACCCGATTGAAACAGGTTGGCCAGACAATCTAGTATTATCAACACTGGTGCCGAAGAGGGGTCTACTTGTTTATCTTTCAGCCAACAGGTAAATCTTTTCCACTTACTCAGATAAGTAATTCTAGTGGAAGACTTAGGAGAAGCAATGAGAATATCACGTACTGGTAAAGAAAGATCATTCTGCCTGGCAATCAAGGGAATTGGAGTAGCCAAGCCGTTAGTTTCAAGCTGTTCAGGCTGGGATGAATCAGGTTCTGTGGGTGTGAGATCAACTCTGGGATTGGATGGAGAATCCATGGTTGATTTAGTAGGTGAGGCCAAAGGAATGGGAACCAAATCTGTCAGGGCCAATATGGTGCTATGAGGATTACCTTGCTCTTCAACCACCGGGCTTTCTTCAGAAACTGGGGAATGAGAAGAAAGGGCAGAAATGTATAGAGAAGACCCGAGGGCAAATCGTGGACTAGAGAGTCCCTGGATGATTGTCCCAGACAGGGAATCAGGGTGAAGTAGTTGCTGCATTTGTTGATGGTCGGGGATGCAAAGAGGTCGCAGCAAGGATGGCCCCAGTGGTGGAGATCTTCACGGACCACTTGTGCGGTTGAAGAATGCACCTGCTGAGTCTGTCTGCTATCACGTTGGAACTCCCGGGAATGTCCGTTGCTAGAAGAAAACGATTGGTAGCCATCGCCCATTGCCATATCCTCATGGCCTCTCGACAAAGGGGGTAAGATTTGGTGCCACCTTGCTTGTTGATGTACCAGACCACCGCCATGTTGTCTGATTGAATCGAAATTGTCCCAGATGGCAGCAGGGGATGGAATGCTTGCAACGCCAGAAGCACCGCCCTCAACTCTAAAACATTTATATGCAGATGGGCCTCCAGTTCGGACCAAGTACCTTGGACTGTCTGTCCCTGACATAGCCCCCCCCCCAACCCATCAGGGAGGCGTCCGTGGTCACTGTGGCCTTGGGTTGCTGGGGGGGAAGGGGCAAAATGACTGTGAGAAATTGTGCGTCATCCACCAATTTAAATCCTGTTTGCACATGTGGGTTACTCAAATCATGGCTGAAAGAGGATGCTGAAAAGGATACCATTCAGTGAGCAGTAGCCATTGTAGAAGCCTCATGTGAAACCTGGCCAGGGGAACAATGGTGATGGAGGCTGCCATGGAACCCAACAGCTGAAGAACTGAGTGAGCTGTGGATTTTTACTTTGAAAGGATTGGAATTAGTTGTTGCTTTATCCTTAAAATTCTGTGCTCTGGAATAGCAGCTCTGCAGTTTTTTTGTGTCCAAGATAACCCCTATGAATTCTGTTGACTGAGATGGAGTGAGATTGGATTTCTGCCAGTTTCTGGTTATGCCTAGACTTTGAGCAGCGAGGAGAGAGTATGCTAGGGCTTTTTCCAGTAGATGTCTGGTGGGGGCGGAAATGAGCCAGTCGTCTAGGTATGGCAACACCTGGAATCCTTGAGGTCGCAAGTGAGCTGTGACAACTGCCATGCACTTTGTGAACACTCTGGGGGCTGTAAAGAGTCCGAAGGGCAGTACTCTGAACTAGTAGTGACTGGCTCCCGCACGGGAGCGCAGAAATCTTCCTGACGGCCTGTCCACCTTTATGTGGTAGTACGCATCTTGAAGATCTATAGAGCACATCCAATCGTCTTTTTCCAAAAGCGAGAGGATACACTGTAAGTGACCATCTGGAATTTTTGTAATCTCACAAACTTGTTCAATACACTGAGATCCAAAATTGGTCTCCAGTCCCCGGTTTTCTTTGGCACCAAAAGTAGTCTCGAGTAGAATCCGGATCCTATCTGGTCTGGAGGGACTATTTGTATGACTCTTTTTCTTAGCAGCTTTTCTATCTCTAGTGCTGCTTCTTCCCTTTGACTGGGTGGAACGTAGGGAAGATTTTTTGAAGGGATGGGACAAAGATCGAAGGGGATATAACAACCTCTGGTTATGATCCTTTGTACCCAAGAATCGGTAGTGATGGTTAGCCAGGCAGAAGGGTACAAGGAGAAACGTCCCCCAACCACCTCCAGAGGAAAGGAGTTGGACCGCTCTTCAGGAGCGCTGGTAGGATTGACCAGGGAAAGAATCCCTGGAACCCTGGTTACGCGGTCCCCCTCTGCCCCGAAAAGAGCATCTTCCCTGTGAGTTTCCCCCCTCTGCCTCTGGGGGAGAACTGGGCCTGTGTGTCACAGAAAGGACCCTGAGATTTATTGAACCATATCTTCCCACTCTTCTGGTTTCGGGAGAAAGCACGTTGACGGGAAGAATGACGGACACCTATGGCAGAAAGGGTCTTACCGTCCTGTTCACATCTGGCCAGTATGCTTTTAACTTTGGGCTCAATGGGGGCATTAAGAAAGGAAGACTTAAAAGGTTCCGCGAAGTTGCACAAGCGCATCCAGGTGTGTCATCTCAAGACCGCAGCTGAACCCGCCACTCTAGATGCTCCTTCTGATGCGTGAGATATCAATTGCATAGAGGAGTTAGATACAGACTCAATGGTGGCCAGCTGAGAGGCCACTTTGTCACGGACCTCATCAGACACTGCACCAGCCAAGGTTTCAAAGAGCTCAGAAACCAGATCCCTTTGAAGCCTGGTAAAATGTGCCATATAATTCAGGGACCCGATAGCAAAGGTCACTGAAGGAAAGGTGCGCTTCCCTACTCTGACCAGGGCCAGGGACTCTCTGTTAGGCGGATGGACAGTCTGGCTTTCTTCTGCCAGATCCTTTTTTGTTGCGGCCGTCACCACCAAAGCATCTACAGGAAGACCTTTGGACCAATGGGGATCTGAAGCAGGAGGGGACAAGATCTTATCTGGCCTCCAGGGAACAGCTTCAACAGTATCAGGGGCCTTCCAAGCATGCTGCACGATGAACTTGACAAGCTCATCGGCAGGTGGAGTAACCCAGGAGGTAGGGGGCCGGGCGCGAAAGGCCTGCAGGAATACAGATTCCTCAGGGGTCGGATTAGAGGGCTGCCAGTCACCTCTCTGTTTCAGAATTTCAAGGATATCACCAAAGGATACCTCAGAAGGTGACTGAGGGGATCCTTCCCCCTCATCGAAATCTGCGTTTTCGGTGAGGGACTCCTCTGTGGAGTCCATGTGCTTCCTCTTACACAAACTTTTCCGGTGGACCTCTTCAGTGGGAGAAGCTGGGGAAGACAACGGAAAAGGGGATTCCTGAGGGAATATGTCCTGAGGCCTTTGCACCCGGTGTCCACTAGGTGCGACTTATGAAACCAGTGTACCAGAGGAGGGCGGAGGTATAGATAGTCCGGTATAGTCAGCAGCAGAGAAAGCCTTCTCCATCAGTTGGAAGGCTGGTCCACCTGGAGAGCAGTGTATGTCTAGGACAGGGGGCACTCCTCCCCTAAATGGCTCAGCCTGCTGACTCGGAGTCCCTGGATGGCTGTGGAGCAGCAAGCTATGCATGTCACAGCTGACATCCTGGGCCGTAGCAAAACTTCCCTGCCATGAAGACAACTGCAGTTCCTTAGTGAGATCCATAAAGGGAACCGCAGAAGGGGAGGACTGTACTATATCCATGGACTTCAAAGGCAATGAAGGAGAAGAATAAGAAGGTGTCTTTGGAGATGGGTGATCACCTCCCAAGGAAGGAGGGTTCCTGGGGGGTGGAATGCCTCTGGCCAAGAATGCCTGATCTACAAGACGCAGCACATCATGTTCCAATAGACTTCTAGTGGACCTCACAGAGACAGAGAGAAACAGGCCTGTCCACAAAAGAGGCAGACTTGGTGCCCACCTCATCTGACCGCACAGAGGACAACGGTGCCAAGAAAGACTGAACTATTGTAGTCTGCACTGAAGAAGTCAACAGTGCCAATGTCATAGTCTGCACAGACACAGGGATGGGTGCCAATGTGGTTGTCAGTGCTGAAGCTGGAACCGACAAAACTGGAGTCAACAATAAAGGCCTCTGTTCCGAGGAAGATCTCAGAGCCGACGCGGTCAAGGTCTGTGCCGACTAAACGGTCGGTGCCAATACAGTGGTAATGGTCTGAACCAAGGAGCCCCTTGGTGCCGATATGTAGAAGGCTGCAGGAGAGGACGGAGCCGAAATCACTAATGGAGTCAAAGGTCTGGGCACCGAAAGCACTGGGGCTGACAGAGCTCCGGAGCCAAAATCTTAGCCTTTTTAGGTTTTGGTTGGTTGGAGTCCCCAGCCGGGGACGAAGGCAAGGATTTAGCTTTAGAGGAAACATCCATTTTATTATGGGCTTTAGGAGGGGTTGAGACCTCTGACACAGAAACAGCCTCTGAAAAGGGAGATTTTAGAAGTCGCTTCAGTATCAGCTTGTTTTTCCTTTCTAACAAAGTTCTATTACAAAAGTTCTCACAAATAGAACAAGGTGGTTCAACAGATAAATGGGAAGCTCCCAAACAATAAACACAGAGTGTGAATCAGAAGTAGGCAGTTTGTGTCAACAATCAGAACACTGCTTAAACCCCAGACTACCCTTATCTGCCATATTAACAAACAGAAAAGTACCAATAATGGTACAAGAGAGTACCTGAAGGTATGAAAGACAAAGGAAAAAGGATTACCAACAATGATAAGGAGAAAATTACCTTGCAATAAAAAAGGGACGTAAAGGACAGAAAAAACCTGAAGAAATTATGAACGCTAGATGCGATAGGGCAAGAGACAATAAAATATCAACTTTTCTGACAGAAAAGTAATTTGCAAAGCAATTAAACAACAATTGACTGTACTTAGCTCAAGAGAAGTAGCTTGACATGACCAAATGGCAATGCGGCAAACGAAATCTGAGTAAACAGGGAGAGGGGGATTGTGGGTAAGAGTTTAGCTCAAGAGTTTGAAGCTGACGCGAGCTTGGAAAATGGCTGGCTCAGTTCCGTGTTCGGAACCGATACCCATACGTAAAGAATGAACAAGGATTAACAATATCAGATGGTTAGTTTTTCCAAAACATAATACAGGTCCCAGACTGGAGTGGGTGGCCTTCTGGGAGGTATGATATTAGAAACCCCTGTGAGGAATTGTTTAATCAAAAGATGGGAGAACAGGGGCTGTGTGTTCTGTATCAAAATGAGCTGAAATGGCTAAGGCATGGATTTTAATAAAGGAGAAGGAGAGGCCACTATTAAGTAGCTCTGCTAGGTAGTCCAGGAAAAGAGGGATGAAGGTTATAAGGTATTGCCACCTCTGAACTGGCTCCAGGAGCAGAATCTTTTCTATTTTCCTGCATAAGATTTTCTGGTGCTGGGCCTTCTGGCCTCTGTGATAATGTCTAGGACCTGTTTGCTTAACAGGGGCCCCTTGTTTGTCTTTAGAGTATTAGGCCATGCTGATAGTTTGAGAGTCTGCAAGTCTGGATGCATCACCCCCCCCACCCGAGTTAAAAGGTCTGACATCAGGGGAAGCTGCTTGGGAGGCTGTAAGGTCAGGCTGCTCAGTAAGGTGTACACAATGTTGCCTGGGCCAATCTGGAGTAATGAGGTTGGCCTTTGGTCTCTCCTCCCTTATTTTGATCAGTACCTAGGTAATAAGAGGCAGAGGAGGGAATGCATACACAAAGAGGGTGTTCCAGGGGAAGGCCAAGGCATCCACCTTCCACACTAGGTGGTGATACTCCCTGGTACAGAATTTTTTCAGCTGATGGTTGAGATGCGAAGCAAAGAGATCCACCTCCGGAGCCCCCCATGCCTAAGTGATTTGTAGAAGGATTTTTCTGTGGAGCTGCCATCCGTGGTGGTCCAGTAAGTTTCTGCTTAAGTGGTCTGCCAGGGTGGTGTTGATCTCTGGTAGGTATTGGGCTATTTAGGTGTAATTCCATGGAAGAGGGGGTCAGACAGAGGCTCATGGCTAGCCTGAACAGAGTGTAGGATTGGGTCCCTCCGTTCGTTGATGTACCACATTAATGTGGTGTTGTCCCTTTTGATAAGGAGAACCCCTGGCTTGAGATGGGGTTTGAAGGATGTCAGAGCCTTTTGTAATGCCATCATTTCCTTCTGGTTGATATGTAAGGGAAGTTGCTGGGCATCCCAAAGACCTTGGGTGCACCTGCCTTCTAGGTGAGCACCCCAAGCTATGTATGAGGTGATGGTGGTAATGGTCTGCCCAGTTGGGCGGAGGGTGAAGGAAAGACCCTTGTTCTGGGCACAGGCCAGGCCCACCAGAGAAACTCAGCCCTTATACAAGGGATCAGAGAGAGAGAGAGGTCTCTAGAGGTTGAGATTGCTTACACCAAAGGTTCTTTAGGTACCACTGAAATGTTCTCATGTGAAGCCTGGCCAGAGGAATTAGAAGGATGCAAGATGCCATGTACCCCAAGGCTTGCAGGAATTTCCTCACAGTGAGGTTACTTCTGGAAGCCAGCTGGGTAGAACAGAGAGGCAGGAAGCTCTGCTTTTCTGGGGATAGGAAGGCTATTTGGGATGCTGTGTCCAGCAGTGCTCCCAAGAAAATGATCTTCCTGGAGGGTGTTTGCTTCGATTTTTTCTCATTGATGGTGTACCCTAAATAGGTGGTCCTTGAGGATCTTTTCTTTGCAATCTTTCTGAATGAATCAGTCATCCAGATAAGGGTAAATCTGTATATTTTTCTCTCTGCAAAAGGCTATGGCCGGGGCTAAGCATTTGGTGAATACCCTGGGGGCAGTAGATAAGCCAAAGGGTAGTGCAGAGAACTGAAAGTGTTGTGAGCCTGCTCTGAAGTGAAGGAATTTCTTGTAGGACTCCCTAATGGGGATGTGGAGGTGTGCATATTTTAGATCTAGGGCAACTAACCAGGCATTTTTTGTCAGCGTAGGCAGCAGCTGCTGCTGCAAAGTTAGCATTCTGAATTTGGAGACCACCAGGAAGGTGTTCAGAATGGATAGATCCAGGATGGAGCACTAAGGGCCCTCTTTCCTGAGAAGAAGGAATAATCTGGAATAAAAGACTTTTCCATTATGATCTGAGGGGACAGGTTCTACTGCCCCTTGGGATATGGGAGTTTGGACTTGTTTTAGGAGGCAAGTCTGGGTACCCTCTTGGAATTTGGAGTTTGTTGAAGGTGAATTTGTATCCCTGAAAAAAGATCTTTAAGACCCACTGGCCCTTTGTTACAGAAGGCCAATTTTCTTTGCAGAGGGAGAGCCTTCTTCCTAGTTTTTTTAGTGAGTGAAAAGAGGGCAGAGGGGGTGAGGGAGTTCATTGAGAGTTTCTTCCATAGAGGGATGGCTTAGAACTCTCTGCCTTTAGAGTGGATGGCATCCACTATTTGGTTCTCTGCTGTCCCTGGGATAGGAGTCTGGGTGGACTGTCCCTGCGGGGCTTACCTTGCCCCTGTCTGCTAGGTGCAGAAAAGCACCAGTTTTTGAGGGAAAATTCCTGCTGAACCTAGGAGGTTGTACCTGAAGGAGATCTTTTACTGTTTGCATAGATTTTTGTTTCGTCTTCCATCTTTTTAAGCACTTCTTCTGCTTTTACTCCAAACAAGCGGTCCTTATCCAAGGGTGCATCAAGTAATTTAGATTTGACATGATCAGGGAGAGGTTGTTCCTTCAACTATACATGTCTCCTAAAGACAGATCTTGACACTGCTGCCCTGCTTGAGGCTTCTAGGGCATCATATCCACAGTGTAATGAGTGTTTGGCCACTTGAACAAGCAGAGTGCAGCAAATCTGCTAACTCTGTGAACTGGCACAGTCAGGAAAGGTTGAAATCTTTTGTTTTAATAGCTCCAAAGTGTGTTGTTGATATTTTAACATGTGGAACTGATAGCCTAGTACATCCCTATGAACTATCAGCCCTAGGGCCTATACAAGCCTAGCCATAACGATTCCCTGGCTATTGCTTCTCACAAATATTTACTTCCCTGGACCCCTATCTACCAGGGCTACTGATGTGATCCCGGGCTGAATTTCCCATCTCCCATCCAGTCATCAAGGTTCCTCTTGAAGACGGCCATTAAGGCACTCTGCTTGACATGTCTGGGCAGCCTATTCCAGAATATGGGGAGTCTCTGGGTCAGGAACCTATCCTTCTAGCATGTTCTATTCATCGTGATGACAAGGTTAAGATCCCTGGAGCGTGTGGCTCACAGGGATTGGGATTTCTTTAAGTGTAGCATGTCCAACAGCTCTGGATTTGACATGGCCTTGTATGTTAGGCAGAGAGCGCCTCTGAGTAGGCGACATGCGACAGAGTAGAGCTGGAGTTTCTTTAGACGGTCAGCATAAGGCATCTGCTTTAGGCCTGTGATTCTTTTTGTGAGGTATTTCTGCGGCCTTTCTAGTTGCTGCAGATGTCTTGTGAGGTACATACCAAACATTGCATTGTATTCTATAACGAGTCTAATAAGGGAGGAGTACAGCAGGAACCTGACCTCCTTTTTCCTGGATGAATAGCCCTTCGTGATGAGATGTGCCACGTAGAAGGATTTTCTAACTGTTGTGGCCATGTAGTTATCAAAGGTGAGACCACTGTCCACCTGTGTCCCTAGGTCTCCTATCACACTTTCGGTGTTTAGTTTACTGCCACCTATGTCGTAGTTCACAGGTACGTGGTTTTCCCAAAGGGGACAACTATACATTTTTTGGCATTTAGCTTGGCCCCATGGCTCTGGCACCAGGCATATGTTTCGATAAGGCCCTTTTGTAGTATATCCACATCATTTGGGGATTCAGTAATGGCTCCCAGCTTACAGTCATCTGCAAACTTAGTAAGCCAGAGTCTCTCAGTGTTGGCCTGTACTTCAGAGAAGTAGATGTCAAAAAAGAGTGGTCCCAGGACAGATACCCTGCGGTACACCACGTCACCTGTCTGGAGCTGGATTTGGAGTCAGCTACTTTTATAGTGTGTGTTCTGTCAGTAAGCAAACCATCGAGTGACGTAGGGATTAACGCCCAGCTTAGTAAGTTTATCTAGGATTCCAGAGTGGGGGATAGTGTCGAAAGCCTTGGCGAGGTCCAAGTAGGCTGTGTGAACTACCTCTCCCTTGTCCACAGCTCTGGAGACTAAATCGAAGAAGTTGATCAGGTTCAGGAGGCTAGATCGGCCCTTCACGAAACCAAACTGGGTGGGGTCCAGTGTTTGAAGCATGCCAATGTCTGTGTTTATAAGTTCCATAATAATACATTCCATGCTCTTGCAGATCAGGCTCGTCAGACTGATGGGACGTTAGTTCCTGGGATCCAAAGTGGATCCCCCTTGAGGAGTGGGATGACTGTAGCTGTGCGCCACTCTGTGGGCACGAAGCCTAAGGTGAGGCTGATTAAACATGACACACAGGTGAGGTGCCAAGTTCATTTTGTAGTTCATGCAGTACACATCCCAGGATGTCGTCTGGTCCCACAGATGCTGTATTCTTGGCTTTGGAGAGTGCTGTTTTTACCTGAGTGGCCATGATTACAAGAATTTGGCATTCTTTCGGTATTGAGATGGGCCCTTTAGGGGGTGAGAGGGGGGTAAAGTTGGCACTGAATCTATCTGCCAGGATATAGGCAATATCCTTGGGATCAGTATATCTAATGCCATTCTGATGTAGCTCAGAGCAGATCTGAGTATTGCCACTTAGATTCTTGACATAGCTATAGAATGCCTTGTGGTTGTCTTTGGAATCTTTTGGCAATTTTGTTTTCGTAGCTAGCTTTGGAAGATTTAATGAGGGATCTCAGCTTTCTACCGAGGCTGGTGAGGGTATTTTTTGAATCCTGGGTTCTTCCTCTTTTCTGCAACAGTTTCTTCCTTCTGTTGTACAGCTTGTTTATGGCAGGGGGCCACCAGATTGGCTTAGTTTTTTTTTTTTTTTTTTTAAATAGAGGACAGCGTCTTGGTTCTATTTGGGATGGCTCGGTCCATGCACAAGTGAATGTGCTCGTACAGCACCTCAGTGAAGGATTCAGCAGTTGAACTTCCAGTTCCCATCTGCATGGGTGTCATGAAGTTTGTTATTTCTGACTTGAGAAGCATGAAGTTGGCTTTGGAGAAGTTTTATTTACAGAGGTTTCCTTAAAGGGGGAGGGGGCTGGGGGTAGGATGTGGATGTCAAGGGTGATTAGCTTATGGTCTGATCTGACCAATGAGGGGGTGACCACTGGTGTGGAGCATCGATCTTCCATGTTGGTAATGACCAGGTCTAGAATATTGGTACCCCAGGTGGGAATATGAATTAGCTTGTCTAGCTCGCTGGAATTTATGAATTCCAAGAACCGTTGAGCAAAAGTGTTGGTACAGGGTTTTCCCAGTTAGTGGCAGGGTAGCTGAAATCACCCAGTGTTAGGATGTTTGTATCTTAATATTTTCCAGTATGTTTAGAAAGGTGTAGTGAGAATCTTGGGGCATGATGAGGGATCTGTAACAAGCTAAAATTTGGATTGCAGTCTTACCCAGTGTTAGTTGCATCTGGAGAATTTCAGGTGCATTGTGTTGGGCAACCAGCCTGGAGGTGTGAATATGGACACTCCTCAACCGTTAGTGTTTCGGTCCTGGTTTGGTGGCAGAAAAGTGCAGTATGAGTTGAAGCCTGGCATTGCAGGGGTGCTCTCTGGAGCTTTGAACCAGGGCTCAGTTACTGCACAGATATCGATGTTCTCCATTTTTTAGGAGAGCCTTGAAAGAGTGCCTCTTGAGGTTTAGACTTCTAGCATTGAGTAGCATTACCTTCAGATTTTGCTTGCTTGTACCCGTTATGGTGGTAGTTTTGTCCTTTGAACTTTGCCTAAAAAATGCACTATAGGGGTGGCAAGAGCCTTAGCCAGTAAAGTACAGTTGTCTACACTTACCATTAATGTAGATGTTCGAGTGTGTTCACTGTTGCAGTCATTACATTTGGGTTATCTGCTTGCAGATAGCCATCAGTCGGCCTGATTATCAAAGTCTTGGATCCTGCATTGGTTGTTGTCTCATCTTCCATGACATCAGGTAGTCAGGGACATAAAGCATGCAGCCGACACCATTACATCAGTTTTTCTTGCCCCAGATGTCAGGTGCCCCCATAATGGGAAGCAATTAAATATAAGGTTGCACCTCCAACAAAAAAAACAAATACACCAGAAAACTTAAGTATAGTAAACAAGAAGAGAGATATAGTGAATAGAAGTCAGGGGGCTGGAGGGAGGGTAACCAGGACTGCTACAGTGAATACACTCAAACATCTACATTTATGGTAAGTGTACACAAAAGTACAGTTTTGTACCTACCATAAATGTAGATGTTCGAGTGTATACACTGCTGCAGTCATTACACTTGGGTTATCCTGCCGTCAGGTGGTTCCCCAGTCGGCCCGAGTTCCAAAGTCTTGGTCTGGCGTCGGTTGCTGTCGCCTCCTCCCTTACGTCAGTACGACAGGAGTATATAAGATGCAGCCGACGCCATTTTCTTCAGTTTTTCTTGCCCCAGATGTCAGGTGCCCCCAAAAAGGTAGGCTATTCCAACTGCTAATGAAACATACAAAAGTAAAGCAATCAACAACTTTCAGATACCAGCAAATACTCCCCATAGGTAGTAAAGGGTAGAAGACATAGGTACGTACCAGCAAGTAAGAGGGGAAGGAAGGAGGGTAACCTGGACTGCAGCAGTGTATACACTCGAACATCTACATTTATGGTAGGTACAAAACTTTACTATGTTCATCGTATTACACTGCTGCAGTCATTACACTTGGGTAGAATCCCAAAGCTGAGGTAGGGTGGCTGGTACTATAAGGCATTAGGGGTGGCTATAAGGTCCTGCAGCACTGCAGTGGCAAAGCCAGCTCTGGATTTAGAGTATAGAGTCAGATGGTAGTGCTTGGTGAAGGTATGTACAGAACTCCAAGTTGCTGCTTCCAAAATGTCCTTGGTAGGTACTCCTCTGAGGTAGGCAGTTGAAGTGGCTGTTGCCCTGGTGGAGTGAGATTTAATGCGGTTAGGTACAGGTTTCCCATGGTGTGTATAGCAGAAACATATACAGTGTCCTATCCATTTTGAAATGGTCTGTTTTGAAATGGCTTTTCCCTGTGCTCCTGCAGCATATGCTACCAATAATTGCTCAGATTTTCTGAAAGCTTTGGTTTTGTCCAAGTAGAAGCATAACTGCCTGTGTATGTCCAAAGAATGCAGTAGTCTCTCCCCTTTATTCTGTGTATTTGGATAAAAAGTTGGCAAGTGAATAGTTTGGTTTAGAGCCACACTTGATACCACCTTTGGCATAAAAGTAAGGTTAGTTCTTAAAGACACCCTGTCTTGGTGGAAAATGATAAACGGTTCCACTGCCATTAGTGCCTGTAATTCTGAAACTCTTCGTGCTGATGTTATTGCCAGGAGTAAAGCAGTTTTCCAAGATATATATTTTAAATCTGCTGTGTTAGCTGGCTCAAAAGGAGGTAAAAAGACAAACAGTGATGCACCAGCAAAAAACACACAAAACTGGCGGCCAAGAGAAGTCAGTCCAAAGAGCGGAAAATCCGCTATGCTGTAGATAAACAGTTAATGCTGGCAACTTTTCAAAATGAATTTGAACTGTCACTGAAGACCAATAGTAAAATCCAAGTAAAAGAAAGCGCAAAAAATCCCTTTAACGCAGAATTTATTAATCACACAAGTTAAGCGTTTTCGCTGAAGCCACAGCTCCAGCTTCCTCAGAAGTGCAACAAGTTACAATCAAACACCATTTTTAAAATGCGTGCTGTGCGCGGGCTTTTTTACTAATAAAATTTAAAGGCATATTAGCCCTTCTTTTAAAATACTAAACGTATTTACTCTAAATGCGCTATTTTAAATGAGAACCAATAAGCATAACTAACTTGCTTCGTTTGTATTCTTAATAAAAAATGTGTGTATGTTAGCCAGTCCAACATCCAGATAGTGTCAAAAACAACAAACTGAAGCAACAGTTATTATGTACTTATAAAAAATTTTAAACCAATTAGTTTCTACCTAAAACTACAACAATAAACATAAATGAAAATAAAAAATGTATTAAAATTCAGTTTTTCTTTACAATAATATACAATATAATACACCCTACTTTTGTGTATTACCCCCCAACTTAACCATCTATTATTTTAATAAACAAACTATCCTCTAAAAGTTACGTACAAATGCAATGTATAATGCAAACAGTTCCTTAAAAATCTGACAGGAGACTGCGTGACAGGGTGTATGAACACACTTACGCTATGAGGAAGAAAAACAAAATTAACGCACTAGCAAAGCACTTAGACAAACATGCTGGGCACAGTTTCCAGTTTGTAGCTATAGACCAAGTTCTCAAATCGGAAAGAGGTGGTCCAATTTCTCTGTTTCTTGAAAACAGAGAACTAGAGTGGCAATTATTATTGGACTCATTCTCTTTCCCGGGTTTGAACGAGCACTGCAACATTGCTTGCGTATTAAAATGAAAAAGTTATAAACGTTGACGCATCCAAGAGGGGTGAGACAGCACCAATTTTTAAGGAACTGTTTTATCATAGTATTATGGTTCTTTTGGTTAAGGCACAAGTAGTACTACTTTAGTTGCAACATGTTGAGTAACAAAACACACACCCTGGTTATGGGTATCTGTGATGATTTACAGGGTTATGGCAACTTTTAAGGACTACATTACTAGTGAGTAAATGTACACATTGCATTTGTACGTAACTTTTAGAGGATAGTTTGTTTATTAAAATAATAGATGGTTAAGTTGGGGGGTAATACACAAAAGTAGGGTGTATTATATTGTATATTATTGTAAAGAAAAACTGAATTTTAATACATTTTTTATTTTCATTTATGTTTATTGTTGTAGTTTTAGGTAGAAACTAATTGGTTTAAAATTTTTTATAAGTACATAATAACTGTTGCTTCAGTTTGTTGTTTTTGACACTATCTGGATGTTGGACTGGCTAACATACACACATTTTTTATTAAGAATACAAACGAAGCAAGTTAGTTATGCTTATTGGTTCTCATTTAAAATAGCGCATTTAGAGTAAATACGTTTAGTATTTTAAAAGAAGGGCTAATATGCCTTTAAATTTTATTAGTAAAAAAGCCCGCGCACAGCACGCATTTTAAAAATGGTGTTTGATTGTAACTTGTTGCACTTCTGAGGAAGCTGGAGCTGTGGCTTCAGCGAAAACGCTTAACTTGTGTGATTAATAAATTCTGCGTTAAAGGGATTTTTTGCGCTTTCTTTTACTTGGATTTTACTATTGGTCTTCAGTGACAGTTCAAATTCATTTTGAAAAGTTGCCAGCATTAACTGTTTATCTACAGCATAGCGGATTTTCCGCTCTTTGGACTGACTTCTCTTGGCCGCCAGTTTTGTGTGTTTCAAAAGGAGGTAAAGTTAATTTTTCCAACACGAAGTTGAGGTCCCAAGTTGGAGTAGGTGCTCTACAGGGTTGTCTTATGTTTTTAGCCCCACTGAGGTACTGTTTTAGCAAAGGATTAGAGAAAATTGGTGGATCCGTGTTGTAATGAGCAGAGATGGCAGAGGTGTGGATCTTGATGGATGAGAAGGAGAGGCCTTTGTCCAGCATCTCAGTTAAATATGGTAGTATCTGAGGAATATTTGGGACAAGAGGGTCAAGGCTGTGAGCCTGGTTCCTGGCACAGAATCTCTTCCATTTATCCAAATAGGCTTTCCTGGTACTAGGCCTTCTGGCCTCCAGAATGACATCCATAACAGCTTTGGAGAGAGGCACTGCTTGCTTAACTAGGTAATCTTCCATGCAGCCAGGTTTAAAGTCTTTAGCTGGCTGTGAAGTATCTGATTGTTGTGCTGAGTCAGCAGATGTGGAATTTGAGGCAAAATCCACAGTGGTCCTTGTGCTAAGTTCTTCAAGATTGGGTACCAGTGTTGGCATGGCCAGTCTGGTGCAATCAGGATCATTTTTGGCTCTTCCTGCCTGGCTTTGATGAGTACCTTTGGAAGGTGAGGCAGTGGTGGGAAAGCATATACTTGTAGGTTTTTCCAGCTGAATGAGAGGGCATCCACTTTCCATGCTTGTGGATGGTAAGTCCTTGTGCAGAATTTCTGTAGCTGGCAGTTCATTGGGTATGCAAACAGATCTACGTCCAGGCTCCACCATTTCTGTGTTATCATTCTGAATATTTGTGGATTCAACTCCCATTCGTGGGGGTCCATGATGTTTCTGCTTAAGTCATCTGCCAGTGTGTTTTTCTCTCCTGGCAGGAATTGTGCTTGCAGATGAACTTGAAAGTTTAGAGCGGTCTTCCACAAGGTCATGGCTTGTCAGCAGAAGGGATAAGAGTGAGTGCCCCCTTGCTTGTTTATGTACCACATAACTGTGGTGTTGTCCGTCTTTAATAGTAGTTGTCCTGGATGTAGCATGTCCTTGAAGGCTATTAGGGCATTTTGTACAGCTAGCATCTCTTTTTGATTGATGTGAAGATACCTTTGTTCTGCGGGCCACCTGCCCTGAATACATTTTCCTGCCATGTGTGCTCCCCAGGCGTAATCCGATGCATCTGTTGTCAGTGTTTGCCTGGCTGTGGGTTGAGTAAAAGGCTGCCCCTTGTTGAGGTGACAAGCTTGAGCCCACCATCGAAACTCCTGTTGCAGGCAAGGAATTAGTGGTATAACTGTTTCCAAACTTTGACAGTGCTGAGACCAAACACTCTTTAGGTGCCATTGTAGTTTCCTCATATGCAGCCTGGCATATGGAATTAGTAGTATGCAAGATGCCATGTAACCCAAGGCCTGCAGAATTTTTCTTGCAGGGAGTTGGGTACTTGTTGCCATCAACTGAAAATATTGAGTCAGATGTCCTTGCTTGTCTGGCGTGAGATAAGCCACCTGGGCCGTTGTATTCAAGCTGGCACCCAGGAATATTATCTCTTGTGAGGGCACTAGTTTTGATTTCTTTTCATTTACTGTGTACCCTAGGCAACTTAATAACTGTTTTACAAACGCCAGATGCTGTAGAAGAATGTCCTTGCTCTCTGCTTGAATCAGGCAGTCGTCCAGGTATGGATAAAATTTGAATTCCTTTTTGTCTGCAAAATGCAATTACTGGTGCCAGGCACTTTGTGAAGACCCTGGGCGCAGTAGATAAGCCAAAGGGCAGTGCAGAGAATTGATAGTGCATTGAACCAGCTATGAATCTGAGGTATCTTCTGCAGTTTTGTCTGATAGGGACATGCAGGTATGCCTCCTTGAGGTCCAATGTTATGAGTCAAGCTTTCTTGCCCAGCATGGGAAGAAGCTGCTGTAGTGTCAACATTTTGAATTTCGGAACATCCAGGTAAGTGTTTAGGGATGAAAGATCCAGAATTGGCCTCCAGGCTTTGTCCCTTCTGGGAACCAGAAAGAGTCTTGAGCAGAATCCTTGTCCTTGCTCCTGTGGTGGTACCTTTTGAATAGTTCTCATGTCCATGAGTGCTGTAATTTGTTTTTGAGCCTCTGGCCCATTGATTTGGTGGCAGGTTTGGCATTCCTTTTAACCTTGGCAGTGTGTGAAAGTGCAACCTGTAACCTTGAGATACAATGTTGAGAATCCATTTGTCTTTGGTGATCATATGCCAATTGTGATAGAAAAGTGCCAGTTTTCCTCCCAAGGGGGCTGCCAAGAGAGAGCTGTTTGGCAGCTGTAGTGGGAAGTCATTGGAGCTGTTTTTAATAAGGTTGTGGCCTGTCTTCCCCTTCTTTCTGGCCTGATGCACCCCATTGTCGAGGCCTGTAGGGACCTTGGGGTTGACCTCTGCCTCTTGGACATCTTTATCTGCCCTTTTGGGGTCTGTCTGAAGCTGGAAAGGACCAATTCTTTGTTTGCCAATTTCTGCTAAATCGAGGAGGCTGAACCTGTAAGAAATCCTTCACCGTTTGCATAGATTTTGTCTTATCCTCCATTTTCTTTAATACCGCTTCTGCCTTAACTCCAAATAACACATCCTGCTGTAAAGGTGCATCCAATAGTTTTACTTTAACATGATCTGGTAACGTATGTTCTTTTAACCAAACATGTCTTCTAATGACAGAACCTGTAACAGCTGCTCTACAGGAGGCTCTAAAGAATCACAACCACATTGCAAAGTGCGTTTTCCCACTTGTTCAGCTGCATGCAATACATCCTGCATTTCCTTTAAATTAGGAGGATCTGAATCTGGAAGCATTTTTTGTTTCAACTGAGACATCAAAAACTGCTGATATTTTAACATGTGAAACTGGCAATTTAAGGCCCTCATTGCTAAAGTTGCAGACGTATATATACTTTCTTCCCCCATCTGTCTAATGCTCTGGAATCTCTGTCAGTGGGGACTGGATTCTTTGCTGATGAGGATTTAACCCTATTGGGTCCCTGAGAAATAGTTTCAGGGTCGGCAACAGGGCTTTTATAAAGAAATTTGTGCGAGTCAGGGACTCTGTAGTATCTGTCAGGCTTAACTGGGGCTGGAGGTAAAGAATCAGGATTTAAGCTGGATTCAGTATACACATCATCCACAATATCTAACACTGGCGGAATAGCAAGGAGTCTGTGCTGAGGTAATAAAAGGAAGTCTCTGAGCCTTTTCTTGGATTCTGAGTAATCCTGGCCTTCCCAATGGAAATGCTCCCTCATGGTATGTAAGGTTTCACCAAAGGAGTAGTCCTCAAGCAGAGAGGCTGATGGAATTGATTCCTCAGAATCCTCATAAGGGGGTAAGGAGTATCCTAGGTCTGAGGATGAATCTGAAGAGATGGATACCTGGTCGGATGAGTCATAGTCTGCATCCAGTCTAGGCCTTTTATCAGGAGGGGGATGGGAACCCCTGATCAGAGTGATTAGGTCTTCGGCCATTTTGAGCATTTGTTTCTTGGGTATGGAGGCCTGTCCTGGAGAATGCTGTATTTGTTTCTTTGTTTTTAAAGTAGGTTTAGACTTAGCAGAAGATTTAATGCTTAACTGGGTAGGTCTGAAAACACCCTCTGAGGCTGTGGGTTGTTCAGCTACTCCGTATCCCTCTGAAGGGGTAGTTTCGGTAGTCTGAATAACTTGTGCGTCCGAAGGCCCAGCCATCTCCACATGGGAGTCAGAGGCGGCCTGTGGTTCTACGGAAATGGTAGTCAGGGGCTGCGAAGGCACCATGCTGAAAACCGGAGAACCAGCGACTGGCCTAGAAGAGGCTTCGTCGTCAGTTTTGGGCCTTGGATGTCTATCCTTGTCTTTGCGCTTTTTATGTATTCCAGTCGAAATAATGTCGGGCAAAATCAAACCGACGTTTAATAGTGCGCTTATTAAACCTAGCACAAAACAGACAACCAGTGACATCGTGGTCTGTCCCTAGGCATGGGATACAATAGGATTGGAAATCCTTGTGAGGTATTTGCTTCCCACAAGAAATACAGTTATTAACTTTTACTGACATCGGTCTGAGGCAAGAAAAAGTTTCCCCAACGGGGTACTTAGCTTTGTAGAAGACTTCGGTTCTGGATTCTGAATGAAAATCTCAGGAGACGGCCAACCGGCACTTGCAAACTGCTTTTGCTTCGGGCACCAAGCGGCAAGAAAGACTGAAGAAAATGGTGTCAGCTGCATCTTATATACCCCTGTTGCACTGACGTCAGGGAGGAGGCGACAGCAACTGACGCCGGACCAAGACTTTGGAACTCAGGCCGACTGGGGACCGCCTGACCGCAGGATAACCCAAGTGTAATGACTGCAGCAGTGTAACACAATGAACATCTGTACTGTGTTCTTCGTGTTTCACTGTTGCAATCATTACATTTGGGTAGATTCCCAAAGATAAGGAAGGGAGGAGGCAGTTATTGAGCATTAGGACTAGCTATCAGGCCCTGCAAGACTGCAGTGGCAAAACCAGCTCTGGATTTAGAAAAAATTGGCAAGTGGTAATGCTTGGTGAAGGTATGTACAGAACTCCAGGCAGCAGCTTCTAGGATGTCCCTGGTAAGAACACCTCTGAGAAAGGCTGTAGAAGTAGATGCAGCCCTGGTGAAATGGGGTCTTATCCCCTGTCGGCTAGGTTTTCCATGGCAGAAAAGAATGCAATTGCCTATCCACTTAGAAATGGTTTGCTTTGAAATGGCCTTCCCATCCGCAAAGCAACTAGCAGCTGTTCAGATTTCCTGAGAGGATTGGTCCTGTCCATGTAAAATCTTAAGTTTTCTGTGCACATCCAGGGAGTGCAGTATTCGTTCCCCTTTGTTCTGTGGATTAGAAAAGAAGGTAGGCAAATGAATGGACTGATTAAGGGACACACTGGATACCACCTTGGGCATAAAGGAAGGATTGGTCCTGAGGGACACCCTGTTTGCATTAAACAGGATGAAAGGCTCCACTGCCATGAGGGTCTGTAATTTAGACACTCTTCTTGCTGAAGTGATGGCTAGAAGGAAGGCTGTTTTCTAAGAAAAGAACTTCAACTCCGCAGTAGCAGCTGGCTAAAAAGGAGGTAGAGTGAGCTTTTCCAATACAAAGTTAAGGTTCCAGGCAGGAGTAGGAGCTCTCCTGGGTGGACTTAAATTTTTTGCCCCTCTGAGGAACCGTTTCAGTAGGGGGTGAGAGAAGAGGCTGACTCAGTATTATAATGAGCTGAAATGGCTGAGGCATGAATTATAATGGAAGAAAAGGAAAGGCCCTTGTGAAGCATTTCTGTTAAGTATTGAAGAATAAGCGGTAAACTGGGCACTGTAGTGCCCATCCCCGGAGTCTGGCTCCAGGAAAAGAATATTTTCCACTTATCAGCAAAGCATTTTCTAGTAGTAGGTCTCCTTGCCTCCAGGATAAAGTACAGTTTTGTACCTACCATAAATGTAGATGTCCGAACTGGATAGCATCTGCAGTCATAACAAGTGGGTTGTCCTGTCGTCAGGCAGCCCTGCAGTCGGCCGGATTCCAAAGTCCGGGTCCGGCTTCGGCTGATGTCGCACTCCACCCGACGTCATCTCTGTTGGTCTTCGGGTATAAAAGCATCAGCCGACGCCATTTTCCTCAGTGTTTCTTGCCCCAGATGCCAGTAGCCCTCTTGCAGGCTAAAAATTTGGATAGATGCCAATGTTTCCAAATAGATAGAGGTAAACACAACAATAAGCATATATGTACATATATACAAACAAATACACCATAAAAGACTCCCCAACAGCTAGCTATTAGGAGGGTAAACACCCTAGGAGTACCACAGAGGGAAGGAGGGAGGGTAATCCTGACTGCAGATGCTATCCAGTTCGGACATCTACATTTATGGTAGGTACAAAACTGTACTATGTCCTTCATGGATGCATCTGCAGTCATAACAATGGGTAGAATACCATAGCCAACTAGGGAGGAGGATAAAAGTAGATTATGGTGTGTTTAGGATCCCTTGCAGTACAGCAGTGGCAAACCCTGCTCGGGATCTGGAATATAGAGGCAAATTATAATGCTTGGCAAATGTATGCACGGAGGTCCAAGTAGCCGCCTCAATAATGTCTTTGGTTGCCACTCCTCGTAAGAAGGCTGTGGTAGTGGCTGTTGCCCTTGTAGAATGAGGTCTTATGTTCTGTGGAATTGGTTTTCCATGGAAGGAGTAACAGTATCGTATGCAATTTCCTATCCATTTGGAGATTGTCTGTTTGGAAATAGCTTTTCCTTCCCTTCCTGTTGCATAGGCTACAAAAAGTTGGTCAGTCTTTCTGCTATTTTTGTTCTGTCCAAGTAGTAGCGTAGCTGTCTATGTACATCCAAGGTATGCAGTATTCTTTCCCTCTGTTTTGTGGGTTGGGAAAGAAGGTAGGTAGGTGGATTGCCTGGTTTAAAGACACTCTGGATACCACCTTGGGCATAAATGTAGGATTAGTCCTCATGGACACTCTATCTTGGTGGAAGATTAGGAAGGGTTGCACTGCCATTAAGGCCTGTAGTTCTGAAACCCTCCTTGCTGAAGTAATTGCCAGTAGGAAAGCAGTTTTCCATGACAGGTGTTGTAGGTCTGCTGTTGCTGCTGGTTCAAAGGGTGATAGTGTCAACTTTTCTAGCACAAAGTTTAAATCCCAAGCTGGTAATGGTGGTTTCCTTGGAGGTTTTACATTCTTGATTCCTCTGAGGAACTGCCTGAGCAAAGGGTGCTAAAAACAGGTGGATCAAAGCTGTATTCTGCTGAAATAGCTGATGCATGTATCTTGATGGAGGAGTAGGACAGGCCTGAATGAAGAAGTTCGCCAGATACTCCAGAATGTTAGGCATATCTATGTTTGACACATCTTTTCCTCTTTCCGTACTCCAAATGACAAACCTTTTCCATTTTCCAGCATAGTTCCTTCTTGTTGAAGGTCTGCGTGCTTCAAGAATAATGTCTTTAACTCTTTGGGAAAGTTCTGGATTAGCTGCTGCTATGTGATGTTCCATGCAGTCAGTTGCAGCGTTTTAGGTTTGGATGTATGATGCTGTAGTTGTTCTGAGTTAACATCAAAGGCATCAGGGTATTGGCCACATATTGTTCGAGACATGCTCTTCAGTAGTGGGTACCAGTGTTGTCTTGGCCAGTTTGGAGCTATCAGGATTATCCTTGGACGTTCTTCCTTGATTTTTAGTAGTACCTTGTGTATCAAAGGAAGAGGTGGGAATGCATATGCTGTTAGGCCTTTCCAGTTGAAGGAGAGTGAGTCCACTTTCCATGCTAGTGGGTGGAATGTCCTTGTGCAGAATTTTTGAGCTGGTGATTGAGAGGTGATGCGAATAGGTCTATCTGTGGCATTCCCCATTTCTTGAGATGGTCTTGAAGATGTCCGGGTGCAGCTTCCATTCGTGGGCATCCGAGTGGTTCTGCTTAATATGTCTGCTAGAGTATTGTCTTTCCCGGTACAAATATTGCCTGTAACTGAATGTTGTAGCTGAGTGCCAGGGTCCACAGCTCCAAGGTCATTCTGCATAGGGGTATGAATGAGTGCCTCCCTGTTTGTTGATGTACCACATGACTGTGGTGTTGTCTGTCCTTATCATCAACTGGCCCTCTTTGAGAAATGGTTTGAACTTTTGGATTGCCAGTTTTACTGCCAGCATTTCTTTTAGATTGATGTGCAGGTGAAGTTGATCCTGTGTCCACAATCCTTGCACGCATTTGTCCAGCATGTGGGCCCCCATCCTAGGTCTGAAGCGTCTGTTGTGATGGTCTGGCTTGGTTGACATCTGCGAAAGGGTAGGCCTGGGTTTGACTGGCATGCCTGAGCCCACCATAGGAACTCCTGCTTTAAGCATGGAATTAGTGGGATTTCTGTTTCTAGACTGTGTCTGTGTTGGGACCATAAATTCTTTAGGTACCACTGTAGTTTCCTCATATGTAGTCTGGCAAATGGGACCAAGATTATGCATGATGCCATGAAGCCCAAGGCCTGCAGAACTTTTCTTGCTGTTAACTTGTTCAGTTTTGTTAGTGTCAAGAAGTAAAGAGGAAGTTCTTTTTGTTTTTCTGTAGTCAGGAATGCCATTTGTTGTACTGTGTCCAATTCAGCCCAAGAATGTCCTTGTTTGGGATGGTATCAGCCTTGACTTTTGTAAATTGACTGTGTATCCCAGTCCTTGTAGCAAGTAAATGACCCTTTGTAAATCTGTTGTCAGCTTGCTTTTGTTGTCCCCTTGTAGCAGGCAGTCGTCCAGGTATGGGTAAATTTGAATTCCCTGTAGTCTGCAATGGCGATTACTGATGCCAGGCATTTTGTGAATACTCTGGGCGCAGTAGATAAGCCAAAGGGCAATGCTGAGAATTGATAGTGCTCTGATCCTGCAAGAAATCTGAGGTATCTTCTGCAGATTGGTCGAATGGGGACGTGCAGGTATGCCTCCTTGAGATCTAGAGTTACCAGCCAAGACTCCTTGCCCAGCATGGGAAGAAGTTGCTGTAGGGTCAGCATTTTGAATTTTGGGACAATGATGTATGTATTTAAGGTGGACAGGTCGAGAATTGGTCTCCAACTTTTTTCCTTTCTTGGAACTAGGAATAGTCTGGAGTAGAACCCCTTTCCTTGTTCTGCTGTTGGCACTCTTTCCACAGCTCTTATGTTTGCTAACTCCATTATCTGGCATAGAGCCTCTGTTTTTTGATTTGGAGGTAGATTTGGCATTCCTCTTTTGACTGGTAAAGTGTGGAAGTGAAACCGGTAACCTTGATCTATGGTTTGTAAAATCCACTTGTCTTTTGTTATGTAGTGCCAGTTCTTTGAAAATAAGGTTAACTTTCCACCTAGAGGAGCTGCTATTTGTTCCCTGGTAGGCGGATTTAGGATTAAGTCACTGTGGTTGTGCTGATGTAGTGGCAGTGGCTGTGTCTGTGCCTCTGTTGTTACCTTGCCACTGTCGTCCTCTGTAGGCACCTCCTCTGGATTGGTTTCTGCCTAAGGAACGTCTATTCCTGCCCCTTTGAAATTTTGTGGAGTCAGGAAAGGACCAATTTTTGGCAGGCCAGTTCCTGCTAAACCTTGGGGGTTGAACCTGCAAGAAATCTTTAACAGTTTGAACAGATTTTGCCTTTTCTTCCATTTTCTTCATAACCTGCTGGGCAGGTGTACCAAACAAACTTGTCTTGTCCATAGGAGCATCTAGCAACTTAGCTTTAACATGATCCGGTAAAGCTTGTTCCTTTAGCCATGCATGCCTTCTTATCACTGTGCCTGTCATGGCTGATCTAAATGAAGCCTCCAGTGCATCATAGCCACATTTTAAGGAATGGTTGCTAACCTGTTGTATGTTATTTACCATCTCTAATACATATTTCTTATCAAGAGATTCATCAGTGGTTAGTTTTTTTAGTTAACTGATCAAGCATAAACTCTTGGTATTGTATCATGTGAAACTGACAGTTTAAAGCTCTAGCTGAGGGAGTAGCTGAAGTGTAGTCCTTTTACCCCATCTGTCTAGTGACCTTGCTTCCCTTTCAGAAGGAATAGGGTTTTTAGCTGTGGTCGGCTACTGCCTTGGGACCCTGGGATATAGTTTCTGGGTCTGCAAGTGGGGCCTTGTAAAGGTGGTGATGAGTATCTGGCACCCTGTAAAATCTGTCTGGTTTGGCAGGGGCTGGGGTAAAGAATCTGGAGCGGAGCAAACATCATTGAAAGCATCATCCACCACAGAGAACAGGAGGTATAGCTAAGGGCCTGTGCTGTGGGAGGTGCAGAAAGGTCCTAAGTCTTTTTCTGGAGTCTGAAAAATCCTGTTGCTGCCATTGGAACTGTTCTCGCATGGCATGCAAGGTTTCCCCAAAGGAGAATTCTTCTGGTGGGGAAGCAGCTGGAATGGATTCTTCAGCATCAGAATCTTCAAAATTGGAGAAGGAGCCTCAGGCTGGTCAGTTATGTCTGATTCATCAGCAGAATCATCAGAAGACACTGGCTCAGGGGCCTCTGCCCTAGGTCTCTTCTCTGGGGGCTGAGAGGCCCTGTCTGGGTGAGATTGAGATCCTCTAATTAAAGAAATTAAATCTTCTGCCAAAGAAAGCATTTGAGAACTAGAAGAGGGCCTGGATGTGGGGGTTTAACAGGCACTGTTTTAGTAGTCTTGGCTGCTTTAGCCCTGGCGAAGGCCTTAATGGACATGGCAGCTAGAGGCCTAGCAGCACCACGTGCTGGGGTAGAGACATCCAAGGGTGTCTGATAAGTCAACCACCGTAGTGGGTAAAATTTCTGAGGTCGATTCAAGAGTTGTAGCAGGGGCCTCAGTTGTAAGAATAGGTTCAGCTGTACTTTGAGCAGTTTTCGGTTTCGGCGAAACCGAGACAGTCGCGATTTGCTTTACCGTGGTTTCGGCCGAAACCGCGGACCGCGAGTGTCGGTCTTTATCTTTGCGTTTTTTGGGGGTAGTCGGAGGATCCGACGGCATAATGTACGCAAAATCAGAACCGAAAAACTGTTCTGCAAACTCCGACCGGCGCCTAAGCGTTCGTCGGTTGAAAGAGGCACAGGCGAACAGGCTGCTACGTGCTGGGCTGGGCCTAAACAAGGCAGACAGTAAGAGTGGAAATCTTTATGAGGTATTTGTTTCCCACAGGTTAAACAATTGTTAACTTTTTCTGACATCGGCTGAGGCAAGAAAGAGTCCCCACCGGGGTACTTAGCTTTAGAAGTCTTCAAGTAGTATTCGGTAGAAGTAATCTCTGGATCCGACCGACCGGCACTTGCGAACAGCTTCTGCTTGGCGCCACGGCAAGAAAGACTGAGGAAAATGGCGTCGGCTGATGCTTTTATACCCGAAGACCAACAGAGATGACGTCGGGTGGAGTGCGACATCAGCCGAAGCCGGACCCGGACTTTGGAATCCGGCCGACTGCAGGGCTGCCTGACGACAGGACAACCCACTTGTTATGACTGCAGATGCATCCATGAAGGACATCATCCAGTACTTGTTTGCAGAGGGATGGTATAGGAGAACTCAGGTAATTAGCCAGGCTGCCAGGCTCAGGGTTTGAAGCTGGGGGCACATAATCTGGCCCTCCTGCTGGGACAGTAGGGAAGGAGTCTGAGGCAGGTGCCATGGTTCCAGCAGTGACAAGTTGCGCAAGAGGGGGTACCAGTGTTGGCATGGCCAGTCTGGTGCAATAAGTATTGTCCTTGGTTTGTCCTGCTTGATCTTTAGTAAAACTTCCGAGAGGAGAGGCAGAGGGGGAAAGGCATACACTGAGAGGCTTTCCCAGGTAAAGGACAGGGCATCCACTTTCCAAGCTTCTCTGTGGGGAGTCCTTGTGCAGAATTTGTCCAATTGGTAGTTCTGAGGGGAGGCAAAATTACAGTTGTGAACACTTACCATAAATGTAGATGTTCTAGTCTATTCACTGTTGCAGTCATCACATTTGGGTTATTTGCTTGCAGTAGCCCTCAGTTGGCCTGATTACCAAAGTCTTTGGTCCTGAGTCGGTTGCTGTCTCATCTTCCGTGACGTCAGGGGTATACAGCAAGCAGCCGACGCCATTACATCAGTTTTTCTTGCCCCAGATGTCAGGTGCCCCCATAATGGGAAGCAATTATATACAAGGTTACACCACTAACAAAAAAGCAAATACACCAAAAAGCTTTAAGCATTGTAAACGAATAGAGGTATAGTAAATAGAAGTCAGGGGGCTGGAGGGAGGGTAACCAGGACTGCAACAGTGAATACACTCGAACATCTACATTTGTGGTAAGTGTAGACAACTGTACTATGTTCTTTGTGTTTCACTGTTGCAGTCATCACATTTGGATAGATTCCCAAAGCTAAGGATGGGAGGAGGTAATTAGGTAGCATTAGGACCAGCTATATGGCCCTGCAAGACTGCAGTGGCAAAGCCAGCTCTGGATTTAGAAAAAACTGGCAAGTGGTAATGCTTCGTGAAGGTATGTACAGAACTCCAGGTAGCAACGTCTAGGATGTCCCTGGTAGGGACACCTCTGAGAAAGGCTGCAGAGGTAGATGCAGCCCTGGTTGAATGTGGTCTTATCCCCTGTGGGGTAGGTTTTCCAAAGTGATTATAAGCAGAAATGAATGCAATGGACTATCCACTTAGAAATGGTTTGCTTTGAAATGGTCTTCCTCTCTGCCCCTGCAGCAAATGCAACCAGCAGCTGTTCAGATTTCCTGAGAGGCTTAGTCCTATCCAAGTAAAATCTAAGTTGTCTGTGCACGTCCAAGGAGTGCAGTATTTGTTCCCCTTTGTTCTGTGGATTAGAGAAGAAGGTTGGCAAATGAATGGACTGATTAAGGGACACACTGGATACCACCTTGGGCATGAAGGAGGGATTGGTCCTGAGGGACACCCTGTCAGCATGAAAGATGATGAAAGGCTCCACTGCCATGAGGGCCTGAAATTCAGACACCCTTCTTGCTGAAGTGATTTGCAGCTGGCTCAAAGGGTGGTAGAGTGAGCTTTTCCAATACAAAGTTAAGGTCCCAGGCTGGAGTAGGGGGCTCTCCTGGGTGGTCTTACGTTTGTGGACCCTCTGAGGAATTGCTTCAGCAGTGGATGAGAGAAGAGGGGTGGTTCTGTATTGTAATGAGCTGAAATGGCTGAGGCTTGAATTTTGATGGAGGAAAAGGAAAGGCCCTTGTGAAGCATCTCAGTTAAGTATTGAAGAATATGGGGTAAACTGGACGCTGCTGTGCCCATCCCCTGAGTTTGGCTCCAGGAACAGAATCTTATCCATTTTTCAGCATAGGATTTTATAGTACTAGGCCTCCTTGCCTCCAGAATGACATCCATCACTTGCTTACTGAGGGGTAGTAATGGAGAGATCAGGTAATTAGCCAGGCTGCCAGGTTCAGGGTTTGAAGCTGTGGGTGCAGAATCTGGCCCTCCTGCTGGGACAGCAGGGCAGGGGTCTGAGGCAGGTGCCATGGTGCCAGCAGTGACACACTGCACAAGAGAGGATACCAGTGTTGGCATGGCCAGTCTAGTGCAATCAGTATTTTCCTTGGTTTGTCCTGTTTGATCTTTACTAGTACCTTGGAGAGGAGAGGCAGAGGGGGGAAAGGCATAAAAGTACAGTTGTGTACACTTACTATAAATGTAAATCTTCGAGTGTATTCACTGTTGCAGTCATCACATTTGGGTTATCTGCTTGCAGTAGCCCTGAGTCGGCCTGATTATTAAAGGCTTGGGTCCTGCGTCGGTTGCTGTCTCATCTTCCATGACGTCAGGTAGTCAGGGGTATAAAGCATGCAGCCAACGCCATTATGTCAGTTTTTCTTGCCCCAGATGTCAGGTGCACCCCTTAATGGGAAGAAATTAAATATATATATATATATATATATATATATATATATATATATATATATATATATATATATATATATATATCTACAAGGTTATACCTCCAAAAAAAAGCAAATACACCAAAAAGCTTTTAAGTATAGTAAAGGAGAATAGAGGTATAGCCAAAGGAAGTCAGGGGGCTGGAGGGAGGATAAAGTACAGTTGCGTACACTTACCATAAATGTAGATGTTCGAGTGTATTCACTGTTGCAGTCATTACATTTGGGTTATCTGCTTGCAGTAGCCCTCAATCGGCCTGATTAACAAAGTCTTGGGTCCTGTGTTGGATGCTGTGCCTTCTTCCATGACGACAGGTCGTCAGGGGTATAAACATGCAGCCGATGCCATTACATCAGTTTTTCTTGCCCCAGATGTCAGGTGCCCCCCCTAATGGGAAGCATTTAAATCTATAATTACAAGGATATACTTCCAACAAAAAAGCAAATACACCAAAAAGCTTTTTGAGCATAGTAAGGGAGAGTAGAGGTGCAGCCAAAAGAAGAAAGGGGGCTGGAGGGAGGGTAACCAGGACTGCAACAGTGAATACACTCTAACATCTACATTTATCGTAAATGTACACAACTGTATTATGTTCTTCATGTTTCACTGTTGCAGTCATTACATTCGGGTAGATTCCCAAAGCTAAGGTTGGGAGGAGGAATTTAAATAAAATTAGGACCAGCTATAAGACCCTGCAAGACTGCAGTGGCAAAGACAGCTCTGGATTTAGAGAAAATTAGCAAATGATAATGCTTGGTGAAAGTATGTACAGAACTCCAGGTAGCATCTTCTAGGATGTCCCTGGTAGGAACGCCCCTGAGAAAGGCTGTGAAGGTAGATGCAGCCCTGGTTGAATGGGGTCTGATGCCCTGTGGGATTGGTTTTCCATGGTGCTTATCAGCAGAAATGAATGCAGTGGCCTATCCATTTTGAAATGGTTTGCTTTGAAATAGCTTTCCCCTCTGTCCCTGCAGCAAATGCCACCAGCAGCAGTTCAGATTTCCTTTGAGGTTTAGTCCTGTCCAAGTAAAATCTAAGTTGTCTGTCCACATCTAAGGAGTGCAGTATCCGTTCCCCTTTGTTCTGTGGGTTAGGAAAGAAGGTAGGCAAATGAATGGACTGATTAAGAGCCACAGTGGATACCACCATGGGCATGAAGGAGGGATTGGTTCTGAGGGACACCCGGTCCGCATGAAAGATGATGAAAGGCTCCACTGCCATAAGGGCCTGTAATTCAGATACCCTTCTTGCAGAAGTGATTGCAAAAGGAAAGCTGTTTTCCAGGAAAGGAATTTTAAATCTGCAGTAGCAGCTGGATCGAAAGGAAGAAGACTGACTTTCTCCAAGACAAAGTTAAGGTCCCACGCTGGAGTTGGAGCTCTCCTGGGTGGCATTAATTTTTTGGCTCCTCTGAGGAACTGCTTGAGCAGTGGGTGAGAGAAGAGGGGAGAGACTGTGCTGTAATGACCTGAAATGGCTGAGGTATGAATTTTGATGGAGGAAAAGGACAAGCCCTTAAGAAGCATCTCTGTCAAGTATTGTAGAATCTGAGGTAAACTGGGCACTGCTGCGCTCATCCCTTGAGATTGATTCCAGGCACAAAATCTTTTCCATTTTGTAGCATAAGACTTTCTAGTATTAGGCATCCGTGCTTCTAAAATGATATCCATTACTGATTTACTGAGGAATGGTAAAGGAGAGATTAGGTAATTAGCCAGGCTGCTACGTTCAGGGTTTGCAACTGAGGGTGCAGAATCTGGTTCTCCTGCTGAGACAACAGGGAAGGAGTCTGATGCAGTTGCCATGGAGCCAAGCGTGACACACTGCACAAGAGGGGGTATCAGTGTTGATGTGGCCAGTCTGGTGCAATTAAAATCGTCCTTGGCTTGTCCTGTTTGATCTTTAGTAGTACCTTGGAGAGCAGAGGCAGATGAGGAAAGGCATAAACTGATAGGTTTTTCCAGCTGAAGGATAGAGCATCCACTTTCCAAGCTAACTTGTAGGGAATCCTTGTGAAAAATTTGTCAAACTGATGCTTCTGGGGGGAGGCAAACAGGTCTATATCTGGGCTCCCCCCACTTGCTTGTTAACATGTTTAAAATCCTTGGTTCCAGTTTCCACTCATGTGGGTCCATGAGGTTTCTGTTTAGTCCGTCTGCCAGTGTATTTAGTTTTCCTGGCAGGAATTGAGCTTGTAGATTCACTTGGTAGCTCAAAGCTGTGTTCCACAATGCCATGGCTAGTCTGCAGAGGGGGTAAGAATGTGTACCCCCCTGCTTGTTTATGTACCACATGACAGTGGTGTTGTCCATCTTTACCACTAGTTGTCCTGGAATAATGTGGTCCTTGAAGGCTGTCAGAGCATTCTGTACAGCTAACATTTCCTTTTGATTTATGTGCAGGTGCATTTGACTTGGGTTCCATTTGCCCTGAATGCACTTCACTGCCAGGTGAGCCCCCCATGCATAGTCTGATGCGTCTGTTGTAAAGGTTTGGGTGGCAGGGGGTAGTGTGAATGGTAGTCCCCTGTTTTGGTGGCAGGCTTCTGCCCACCAAAGGAACTCTAGGCGTAGGCAAGGTATGATAGGAATCATTGCGTCTACATCCTGTGAATGCTGACAGCATAGGCTTTTGACATACCATTGCAGTTTCCTCATATGCAGCCTTGCATATGGAATTAGAAGAATGCAGTAGGCCATGAACCCCAAGGCTTGCAGTATTTCCCTTGCAGATAAGCTGTGTTTGTGGCCACTTTGAAGTAGGTTGTCAAATGAATCCGTTTATCTGGCGTAAGTAAAGCCATCTGCGAAGTTGTATTCAAGCTTGCTCCCAGGAATATAACTTGACAGGGTACCAGGTGTGACTTATTTTTGTTTACTGTGTACCCCAGACAAGTCAGCACCCTTTGAACAAAGGCCAGATGATTCAAAAGTATGTCCTGGCTTTCTGCCTGAATTAGACAATCGTCCAGGTATGGGTATATTTGAATATTTCTTTGCCTGCAAAATGCAATGACTGGAGCTAGGCACTTTGTGAATACCCTGGGCGCAGTAGATAAGCCAAAGGGCAGTGCAGAGAACTGATACTGCATGTAGCCTGCTTTGAGGCGTAGGTATCTTCTGCAAGACTCCCTGATAGGGATGTGCAGGTATGCTACTTAAGTCTAGTGTTGTCAACCATGCATCTTTGCCTAGCGTAAGAAGCAGCTGGTGAAGAGTCAGCATTTTGAATTTTGGAATCACCAGAAAGGTGTTTAAAGTAGAAAGGTCCAGGATAGGACGCCATGTATTGCCTTTTCTGGGTACCAGGAAAAGTCTCGAATAGAAACCTTGTCCCTTTTTCTCTTCTGGTACCAACTGAATAGCCCCCATGCTTGAGAGAGAGAACTTGATTTTGGGCGTCTGCCCACTGATTTGGGGGTAGATCTGGCCACCCGCTTGATGTTGGTAACGTGTGGAAGTGAAATCTGTATCCTTGGGACACTATTTAAAATCCATTTGTCCTGGGTAATGAGTTACCAGTTTTTGGCCTGCAGAACAATCTTTCAGCCTAAAGGAGCATTCAGTTGGGAAGTGCTTGGAAGTTTTAAAAGCAAGTAATTGAGACAGTTTTCCATGGGGGGGGGGGGTCTTACTACTCCCAGATTTGGGTGCGGAAATCCCCCACTGCTTAGTCTTGTGTGTCCCCTGGGACTAAAATCTGGGGTTTCTACTGTGTCTGGGTTTGGCTTGAGAAGACCTGGAAGGGGCTGGAAAGGACCAATTCTTAGAGGACCAATGCCTACTAAATCTAGGAGGCTGAACTTGCAAGAAATCTTTTTAACAGTTTGCATAGATTTAGCTTTATCTTCCATCTTTTTAGGAACTTCCTCAACTTTGTTGCCAAACAGCCGGTCCCGATTTAAGGGAGCATCCAACAGTTTAGCTTTAACATGACCAGGCAAAGATTGCTCCTTAAGCCAAGCATGCCTTCTGAGCACAGACGCAGTAATAGCAGCCCTGCAAGAGGCCACTAATGAATCAAATCCACATTGCAAGGTATGTTTACCAACCTATTCAGCAGAATGCATTGTTTGTGTCTTTTGGCTTTTCCCGGTTAGGGGTCGCCACAGCGGAACTCCGGTCCGCTAATGATTGGCAGTAGTGTTTTACGTGCTGGCTTGCCGGGCCTAATGCACAACCTTCAACGAAGGAATGCCCATTCACGCATGTCGCTACACAGAAGACGCTCTGAGAATCTAACGGGCAACGTCTAACTAACTGTGAGGCGACAACGCTACCGCAGCACCACCATCGCAGAATGCATTAAATCCTGTAATTCTTTATTTTCAGCACAGTCAGGAATCAACATCATTTTCTGTTTAAGCAACCTAATAACATGTTGTTGATACTTCAACATATGAAACTGGCAGTTTAAAGCCCTAACGGCCAAGGTTGCAGTAGTGTAAACCTTCTTACCCCATCTATCCAGCGCCTGGAGTCTCTATCAGAAGGGGTAGGATTTTTAGCAGTAGAAGCCTTAATGCCCTTGGGTCCCTGTGAAATAGTCTCTGGATCCGCAATAGGATTTTTAAAAAGAAATTTGTGTGAATCAGGAACCCTGTAATATCTGTCAGGTTTTCTGGGAGCAGGAGGCAAAGAATCAGGGGCCAAACTAGATTCCGAAAAGGCATCAACAATGTCAAGTACAGGAGGCAGAGCTAAAGGCCTATGCTGAGGCAGAAGTAAGAAATCCCTAAGCCTCTTTTTTGAATCAGAAAAATCCTGGCTTTCCTAGTAGAAATGCTCCCTTAGAGTATGTAAGGTTTCACCAAAAGAAAAATCCTCTTGTGGGGAAGCAGTGGGAATAGAGTCCTCTGCATCAGAATCCTCATAAGTAGATAAGGGCAAATCCAGATCATCAAAAGAATCAGAATCCTGTTCAGAAGATTCATAAACAACTTCGGTCCTAGGTCTCTTAGAAGGGGGGAGTTGGCTTCCCCTGATTAAAGTTACAAGATCTTCAGCCATTCTTATCATTTGTTTTTTAGGCACAGAGGCCAGAGCATGGGGCCTGGGCATCGGTTTCTTAGGCATGGTTCGAGATTTAGGCCTACGCGAAGAAGGAGGAGTCAGTTTAATATTCAAGTCCGTAGGCCTGAATACACCCTCAGAAGCCGGTGCCTGAACAGTGGCTCCGGACCCATCCAAGGCAGAGACATCCACAGGTTCCACAGTTGAAGCATCTCTTGGCATACCGAACTATGAATGGATCTCAGTAGAGGCCTGCGAATCTGAAGTAGTGGGTATGAGGGGCTGCGAAAGTGCCTCACTGAGTACCGGCGAACTGGCGACTGGCTTAGGAGAAGCGTCGTCGGCAGCTGTGGACCCATGCGGCCTGTCTTTGTCTTTATCTTTGCGTTTTTTTGGAATCCTGGTAGTCAAATGGCTAACCGATGACATTTCTGGATAATTAAACTGAGAAAGTACAGTTGTGTACACTTGCTATAAATGCACATGTTCGAGTGTATTCACTGCTGCAGTCATTACATTTGGGTAATCTTCTGACAGGTTGCCCTCAGTCGGCCTGATTAACAAAGTCTTGGGTCCTGCGTCGGTTGCTGTCCCTTCTTCCATGACGTCAGGTAGTCAGGAGTATAAAACATGCAGCCGACGCCATTACATCAGTTTTTCTTGCCCCAGATGTCAGGAGCCCCCCAAATGGGGAGCAAAATATATATAATTAAAAACAAAAAAATATACCTCCAAACAAAAGCAAATACACCAAAAAGGCTTTTGAGCATGGTAACAGAAATTAGAGGTATAGTAAGAGAAAAACAGGGGGCTGGAGGGAGGGTAACTAGGACTGCAAAAGTGAATACACTCGAACATCTACATTTATGGTAAGTGTACACAACTGTACTATGTTCATCGTGTTTCACTGTTGCAGTCATTACATTTGGGTAGATTCCCAAAGCTATGGTTGGGAGGATGGATTTATACAGCATTAGGACCAGCTATAAGGCCCTGCAAAACAGCAGTGGCAAAGCCAGCTCTGGATTTAGAGAAAATTGGTAAATGATAATGCTTGGTGAAAGTATGGACTGAACTCCAGGTAGCAGCTTCTAGGATGTCCCTGGTAGGAACACCTCCGAGAAAGGCTGAAGTAGATGCTGCCCTGGTGGAATGAGATCTGATCCCCTGTGGGGATAGGTTTTCCATGGTGCTTATAACAGAAATTAATACAATGGCTTATCCATTTAGAAATGGTTTGCTTTGAAATAGCCTTCCCCTCTGCCTCTGCAGCAAATGCTACCAGCAGTTCAGATTTTCTTTGAGATTTCGTCCTGTCCAAGTAGAATGTAAGCTGTCTGTGTACATCCAATGAATGCAGAATCCGCTCCCCCTTGTTCTGTGGATTGGGAAAGAAAGTTGGTAAATGAATGGACTGATTAAGAGCCACACTGGATACCACCTTGGGCATGAATGATGGATTGGTCTTGAGTGACACCCTGTCCGCATGAAAGGTGATGAAAGGCTCCACTGCCATAAGGGCCTGTAATTCAGATATCCTTCTAGCTGAAGTGATTGCTAAAAGGAAGGCCGTTTTCCAGGAAAGAAATTTTAAGTCTGCAGTAGCAGCTGGCTCGAAAGGAGGTAGAGTGAATTTCTCCAATACAAAGTTAAGGTCCCAGGCAGGGGTTGAAGCTCTCCTGGGTGGTCTCAAGTTTTTGGCCCCTCTGAGATATTGCTTTAGAAGAGGATGAGAGAAGGGGGGGGGGGGGTTCTGCGTTGTAAAGAGCTGAAATGGCTGAGGCATGGACTTTTATGGAGGATTTTTATTTTTTAAAAGCTGAAGCCACGCCCACTGGGAGTTAAAGGTACACATTCAAAAGAGCTCTACTGGAAGGAATAAGTTAAGTATTGCAAAATCTGAGGTAAACTGGGCACTGCTGTACTCATCCCTTGAGATTGATTCCAGGCACAGAGTCTTTTCCATTTGTCAGCATAAGATTTTCTTGTACTTGGTCTTCTCGCCTCCGAAATTACATCCATCACAGGTTTGCTGAGGGATGATAAGGGGGAATTTAAGTGATTAGCCACGCTGCAAGATTCAATATTTGGAGCGGAGGGTGTAGAATTTGGTTCTCCTGCTGAGACAGTAAGAAAGGTGTCTGAGGCAGGTGCCACGGTGAAATGTGTGACACACTGCGCGGGAGTGGGTACCAGTGTTGGCGAGGCCAGTCTGGAGCAATCAAAATAATTTTTGGTTTGTCCTGTTTGACTTTTAGTAGAACTTTGGAGAGCAGAGGCAGAGAGGGAAAGGCATAGACTGATAGGTTTTTCCAGCTGAAGGACAGAGCATCCACTTTCCAGGCTTTTTTGTGATGAGTTCTTGTGCAAAATTTGTCCAACTGGTAGTTCTGGGGTGAGGAAAAAAGATCTATGTCTGGGCTCCACCATTTGCGTGTCAACATGTTGAAAATCCGTGGTTCCAGTTTCCATTTGGGTGGGTCCATGAGATTTCGGCTTAGTTCGTCTGCCAAAACATTCTGCTTTCCTGACAGCAATTGGGCTTGTAGTTGTACTTGGTAGCTCAAGTCAGTGTTCCACAATGCCATGGCTAGTCTGCAGAGGGGGTAGGAATGTGTACCCCTCCTGCTTGTTTATGTACCACATAACCATGGTGTTGTCCATCCTTATCAGTAATTGTCCTGGATGAAGGAAGTCCTTGAAGGCTATCAGTGTATTCTGTACAGCTATCATTTCTTTTTGACTGATATGAAGGTGCATTTGATTTGGGCTCCATTTGCCCTGAATGCATTTCCCTGCCAGATGAGCCCCCCATGCATAGTCTGATGCATCTGTAGTTAGGGTTTGGGCGGCAGGGGGTGGTGTGAATGGCAGTCCCTTGTTTTGGTGGCAGGCCTCTGCCCACCACAGGAACTCTAGGTGCAGGCAAGGCATGATAGGAATCATTCTTTCCAGGCTGTGACAATGTTGACTCCATAAACTTGTTAAGTACCACTGAAGTTTCCTCATATGCAGTCTTGCATATGGAATTAGAAGAATGCAGGAGGCCATGAATCCCAAGGCTTGCAGTATTTGCCTTGCAGATAGGGTTTTTGTGGCCACCTGTTTGAAGAAAGACACCAAATGAATTTGCTTTTCTGGTGTAAGGAAAGCCATCTGGGCAGTTGTATTCAAGCTTGCACCCAGGAATGTAATTATTTGAGAGGGTACCATTTGAGATTTCTTTTTGTTTATGGTGTACCCTAGACAGGTTAGAACTCTTTTTACAAACGCCAGATGTTTTAGAAGAATGGCCTGGTTTTCTGCCTGAATTAGACAATCGTCCAGGTATGGATATATTTGAATATTTATTTGCCTGCAAAATGCAATTACTGGAGCCAGGAACTTTGTGAATACCCTGGGCGCAGTAGACAAGCCAAAGGGCAGCAGAGAGAACTGATAATGCATGCAATTTGCTTTGAAGCGTAGGTATCTTCTGCAAGATTCCCTGATTGGGATATGCAGGTAAGCCTCTTTTAAATCTAGATTTGCGAACCAGGCATCCTTGCCTAGCATAGGAAGTAACTGGTGAAGAGTTAGCATCTTGAATTTTGGAATCACCAAAAAGGTGTTTAGGATAGACATGTCCAGGATAAGACGCCACGAGTTGTCTTTTCTGGGTACCAGGAAAAGTCTCGAGTAGAAACCTTGTCCCTTTTCCTCTTCTGGTACAGTCTGAATAGCCTTTAATCTTAAGAGAGAGAGTACTTGCTTTTAAGCCTCTGCCCAATGATTTGGGGGTAGATCTGGCAACCGTTTGGGGGTGGTAACGTGTGGAAGTGAGATCTGTATCCTTGGGAAACTATGTTTAAAACCCATTTGTCCTGCGTAATGAGTTCCCAATTTTTTGCTTGCAGAGCAATCTTTCCCTCTAAAGGAGCAGTCAGTTGAGAAGTGCTTGGAAGTTTTAAAGTTAAATCATTGAGACAGCTTACCATAGGGGGAGTCTCACTACTCCCTGATTTGGAAGTGGGAGGCCCCCACTGCTTAATCCTGTGTGTACCCTGGGACTGAAGTCTGGGTGTTCTGCTGGTTCTGGGTTTGAACTGAGAAGGCCTGGAAGAGGCAGGAAAGAACCAATTTGAGGGCCAATGCCTACTAAATACAGGAGGCTGCACTTGTAAGAAATCTTTAACAGTTTGCATAGATTTAGCTTTTTCCTCCATCTATTTAAAAACTTCTGCTTTGTTGCCAAACAGGCGGTCCTGATTTAAGGGAGCATCCAGCAATTTAGTTTTAACATGATCTGGCAAAGATTGCTCGTTAAGCCAAGCATGCCTTCTAAGTACAGACCCGGTGACAGCAGCCCTGGAAGACGCCTCTAGTGAATCAAAACCACACTGCAAAGTACGTTTTCCAACCTGTTCAGCAGAATGCATCAAATCCTGTAAATCCTTATTTTCAGCACAATCAGGAATCAACATAATTTTCTGTTTAAGCAATCCAATAATATGCTGCTGATACTTTAACATATGAAACTGGCAATTTAAGGCCCTGATGGCCAAAGCTGCAGACGTGTAAACCTTCTTACCCCATCTATCAAAAGCCCTGGAATCTCTATCAGAGGGGGTAGGCTTTTTGGCAGTAGTAGCCTTAATACCCTTGGGTCCCTGTGAAATGGTCTCAGGGTCCGCAGTAGGATTTTTAAAAAGTAACTTATGAGAATCATGAACCCTGTAGTATCTATCAGGTTTTCTGGGAGCAGGAGGTAAAGAGACAGGGGCCAGGCTAGATTCCGAAAAGGCATCATCAACAACGCCCAGCATAGGAGGGATAGCTAAATGCCTGTGTTGGGGCAGCAGTAAGAAATCTCTAAGCCCCTTTTTAGAATCAGAGTAATCCTGGCTTTCCCAGTGAAAATGCTCCTAACAGTATGCAAGGTTTCACCAAAAGAAAAATCCTCTGGGGGAGAAGCAGAGGGAATACAGTCCTCTGCATCAGAATCCTCATAGATAGATAAAAGTAAATACTAGTCATCAGAGGAGACAGAAATTTCAGAATCTTGGTCAGAAGTATCATAAGCAAATTCAGTCCTAGGTCACTTAGAGGGGGGAAGGTTGGCTTCCCCTGATTAATGTAATAAGGGTCTTCAGCCATTCTTATTATTTGTTTTTTAGGCATTTGGATTCTGAAGAAGTCAATCCTAATATTTGACAAAAGCACTTAATAAATGTTATTTATTCCTGTATCCTGCTCCATTTTCATGCTTTTAGATTCTTGACATAGCTAAAGAATGCCTTGTGGTTATCGTTGGAGTCCATGGCAATTTTTCTTTCGAAGCTAGCCTTGGATGATTTTATGAGGGAACGTAGTTTCTTGCTGATACTGATCAGGGATGTCTTCCCTTCTTGGGATTTTACTCTTTTCTGTACTAGTTTCCTCCTTCTATTGTATAGCTTGTTTATGGCAGGGGTCCAACAGACTGGTTTCCCTTTCTTGGAGGAGTGAGTCTTGGTTTTGTTTGGGACAGCACGATCTATGCATTCTTGTAGGTGCCTGTAGAGTGCACTAATAAAGGATTTTGCAGCTTGGGCAGCGTTATCCTTTAGCATGGGGGCTTTCAAACTTCCCATCTCGGTCTTAAGTAACGTGAAGTTTGCTTTTGAAAACTTTTTCAAGGTGGTTTCTTTGACCGGGGGTGGTGGCGGAATGTGGACATCCAGAGTGATTAGTTTATGGTCAGATCAAACCAACGAGGGGGTTGACATCCTGTGTGGAACATCGGTCGCCTATGTTGGTGATGACCAGGTCCAATATGTTGTCACCTCTGGTGGGGGTGTTGACCAGTTGATCCAGGACATTTGAGTTTATAAATTCTAGGAAATGTTGGGCAAGGGAGTTTGTACTTGAGTAGTTCTCCCAGTTAATATTTGGGTAATTGAAATCACCCAATATTAGGGTGTTTCGTAGGACCTTTATGTTTCCCAATGTTTCCAGGAATGCAGAGTGGGGGTCCTGGGACATGATGGGTGATCTGCAGCAAGATATAATTTGAATAGCAGTTTTGCCCGTTGTTAGTTACACATGGATGATCTCTACAGCATCATGCTGTGCCACTAACCTGGAGGTGTGGGTATCCTTGATGAATATGGATACTTCCCTGCCTTTTGTATTTCGGTCCGGGTTTTGTGGCAAAAATTTATGGTAAGAGTTGTAGCCTGGTAGTGCTGGGGGGTGCTCTCTGGAGCCTTAAAACAGGTTTCTGTTACTGCACATATATTGATTTTACTGAGGAGTGCCCTGAGTGCGTGCATTCTGAGGTTTAGACTTCTGGCACTGAGTAGCATTACCCTCAGTTTTTTGTTACTTGCGCTATTTACGGCGGTGGGTTTGTCTTTTGAGCCTTGCCTAAAAAAGGCACTATGGAGGTAGCAAGAGCCTTCGCCAGTATTCAAAAGCCTAAGGGTGACAGGTGCGAGCCGTCTCTAGCGAAGCAGAGTGGCTTGTCGAGCATGTCATCCCAGGCTGACAGACACTGGATCCCCTTTGAATGAATCCAGAAGCTTAGCCAATTGTTGAAATTGATAATTCTTTCTCTATACCGTGGTATCATTCTTGGTGAGGGCAAGATGCTATTCAGGGTCAAGGTCATACCGGCCTAGTCCAGGGAGGTACTGCTCAGGTCATTCATATCAACATGGACAATGACAGTCATATTTGTACTTGTTATGGCATGACCTGAGTGCTTGTGTCATGTGGCAGATCCTGGCACCCAACAGGCAGCTAACAGTAACCTTCTCCTTGTTCAGCCTAGTCAGTGGGACGTCCGTGTGCCTGACTATAGAGTCACCTATTACTAGTGTGTTGGGTATGCTATTTTGCCTTAAGGGCTATGATTGAATGCCACACTGGTTTTGTGAAGTATGTATTTCATGGTTTGTGTTGGGGGGGGGGGGTGGAGGTTGCTTGGATGTCTGCTGTGGAGGTCTCTGTTGCTTTTGCAGATTTTTATTTAGAGCCTCCGAGTACGTTTTCATGTATTTGTGTGTGTTTTTTGCCGGTGCTGGTTTCATAAGTCTATGTGAGACTGGTGGTGTGATGCATGCAACTCCCTACTCCTCTTGAATGCCTGGTCCAGTCATGAGTTGAGAGAGCTTAGCCTCCAGTTTGGCTGCATAATTGTATCTCTTGCATGTATTAGTGTTTGGTGGAAGGAGGAAAGGGCTTGTCTGTGCACATGAGGCAATTGTAACATTGCCTCAAAATGCCCGGATTCACCAGCTGGACCGGAGAGTACACCTGAAACTGCCCTTTGGCAGGAATTGAACCTGTAGGTGGCACTTGGTAGCTCAAGGCTGTGTTCCACAGAGACATGGCTAGTCTGCAAAGAGGGTTTGAGTGGGTTCCCCCCTGCTTGTTTATGTACCACATAACAGTGGTGTTGTCAAGTCTTTACCAATAATTGTCCTGGAAGAATGTGGTCCTTGAAGGCTGTCAGAGCATTCTGTACAGCTAACATTTATTTTTGATTGATATGCAGGTGCATTTGATTTGGGTTCCATTTGCCCTGAATGCACTGCCCTGCCAAGTGAGCCCCCCATGCATAATCTGATGAGTCTGTTAGGGTTTGGGCAGCAGGGGGTAGAGTGAATGGCTGTCCCTTGTTTTGGTGGCAGGCCTCTGCCCACCAAAGGAACTCTGTCTGTAGACAAGGTATGATAGGAATCATTAATTCTAGATCCTGAGAATGTTGACACCATAGGCTTTTTAGATATCATTATAGTTTCCTCATATGCAGTCTTGCATATGGAATTAGTAGAATGCAGAAGGCTATGAACCCCAGGACTTGCAGTATTTTCCTTGCAGATAGCTGGGTCTTTGTGGCCAGTAGCTTGAAGTAGACTTGTCAAATGAACTTGTTTCTCTGGCGTGAGGTAGGCCATCTGGGAAGTTGTATTCAAGCTTGTTCCCAGGAATACAATTTGTTGGCAGGGTACCAGATGAGATTTGTTTTTGTTTATGGTGTACCCCAGAAACATTAGCAATTTCTTTACAAATGCCAGATGATTTAATAGTATGACATGGCTTTCTGCCTGAATTAGACAACAGTCCAGGTATGGGTATATCTGAATATTTCTTTGCCTGCAAAACACAATGACTGGAGCTAGGCACTTTGTGAATACCCTGGGTGCAGTAGATAAACCAAAGGGCAGTGCAGAGAACTGATAGTGCATGTAGCCTGCTCTGAAGCGTAGGTATCTTCTGCAAGATTCCCTTATTGGGATGTGCAGGTAGGCTTCCTTTAAATCCAGTGCTGCCAACCAGGCATCTTTGCCTAGCATAGGGAGCAGCTGATTAAGAGTTAGCATCATGAATTTTGGGATTACCAAAAATGTGCTTAGGATAGACAGGTCCAGGATAGGACGCCAGGAATGGTCTTTTCTGGGTACCAGGAAGAGTCTTGAGGAGAAACCTTGCCCCCATTTTTCTTCTGGGAGAGGCTGAACAGCCCTGATGCTTAAGAGAGAGATAATTTGTTTTTGAGCCTCTGCCCACTGATTTGGGGGTAGGTCTGACCAACCGTTTGGGGTTTGTAAGGAGTGGAAGTGAAATCTGTATCCTTGGGAAACTATATTCAAACCCATTTGTCCTTGGTAATGAGTTCCCAATTTTTTGCATGCAGGGGAGTCTTTCCCCCTAAAGGAACAGTCAGTTGAGCAAAGCTTGGAAGATTTAAAGTTAAGTTATTGAGACAGTTTACCATAGGGGGGAGTCTTACTACTCCCCGCTTTGGAAGTGGGAGCCCCCCACTGCGTAGGCCTGTGAGTACCTTGGGACTGAAGCTTGGGTGTTCTGCTGGTTCTGGGTTTGGACTGAGAAGGCCTGGAAGAGGCAGGAAATGGGCCAATGCCTACTAAATCTGGGAAGCTGTACTTGTAGGAAATCTTTAACAGTTTGCAGAGATTTAGCTTTTTCCTCCATCTTTTTAAGTACTACTTCTGCTTTGTTGCCAAACAGGCGGTCTTGATTTAAGGGAGCATCCAGTAATTTAGCTTTAACATGATTTGGCAAAGATTGCTCCTTAAGCCAAGCATGCCTTTTAAGTACAGACCCAGTGACTGCAGCCCTGCAAGATGCCTCTAATGAATCAAAACCATATTGCAAGGTATGTTTTCCAACCTGTTCAGCAGAATGCATTAAATCCTGTAAATCTTTATTTTCAGCACAGTCAGGAATCATCATTTTCTGTTTAAGCAATTCAATAATATGCAGTTGATACTTTAACATATGAAACTGGTAGAAGCGAAACTGCCTGTGTATGTCCAAAGAGTGCAGATTTTTCTCACCCTTGTTCTGTGGATTTGGGTAAAAGGTAGGCAAGTGAATGGTTTGATTGAGGGCCACACTGGACACCACCTTAGATATAAATGTAGGGTTTGTCCTCAGAGAAACCCTGTCTGGATGAAAAATGATGAAAGGTTCCACAGCCATGAGTGCTTGTAACTCCGAGACTCGCCTTGCAGAGGTAATGGCTAGGAGCAGAGCTGTTTTCCAGGATAAGAATTTAATATCCGCTGTTGATGCTGGCTCGAAAGGAGGCAGTGTGAGTTTTTCCAAAACATAATTGAGGTCCCAGGCCGGAATTGGTGCTCTCCTTGGAAGCCTAATGTTTTTGGCCCCTCTGAGGTACTGCCTTACTAAATGATGAGAAAAAGATAGGTGGTTCCGTATTGTAATGTGCAGAAATGGCAGAGGCATGAATCTTAATTGATGAGAAAGAAAGGCCTTTATTCAGCATCTCAGTCAGGTATTGTAAAATCTGACGAATGTTTGGTACAGACGTGCCAATGCCTTGCTCCTGGTTCCAAGCACAGAATCTCTTCCATTTTTCTGCATAAGACTTTCTGGTACTGGGCCTCCTGACCTCCAAGATAATATCCATAACAGCTTTTGAAAGAGGAGTGTTCAGAATGGCTACATTATCCGCCATGCTGCCAGATTTAAGGTCCTGAGTTGGCTGTGCAGGATCTGATTGTTTTGTTGGGTCAGCAAGTGAGAAGTTTGAGGCAATATCCATGCTGGACCTTGAGACAAGCTCTTCAGGATTGGGTACCAGTGCTGGCGTGGCTAGTCTGGTGCAATCAGAATCATTTTTGGCTTCTCTTGTCTGACCTTTAGGAGTACTCTGGAAAGGAGAGGTAGTGGGGGAAAAGCATATACTGTTAGATTTTTCCAGCTGAATGATAGGGTATCCACTTTCCATGCTTGCTTGTGGTAAATCCTTGTGCAAATCTCTGCAATTGACAGTTGTGAGGGGAGGCAAATAGATCTATGTCTGGGCATCCCCATTTCCTTATCATCCTGAAGACTTGTGGATCCAGTTTCCATTCGTGGGGATCCATGAGGTTTCTGCTTAGTTCGTCTGCCAGACTATTTGTTTTTCTTGGCAGGAATTGTGCTTGCAGGTGAACTTGAAAGGCCAATGCTGTGTCCCATAAGGTCATTGCTCGTCTGCAGGGGGGGTAGGAATGAGCATCTCCCTGCCTGTTTATGTACCACATGACCGTAGTGTTATCTGTCTTTATTAGTAATTGTCCTGGATGAAGCAGGTCCTTGAAAGCTGTCAGGGCATTTTGAACAACAAGCATCTCTTTTTGATTGATGTGAAGATGCATCTGGTTTGCAGGCCATGTGCCCTGAATACATTTTCCTGCCATATGGGCCCCCCAGGCATAATCTGATGCATCATATGTCAGTGTCTGTCTGGCTGTGGGTAAACTAAATGGCAGACCCTTGTTGTGATGACAAACTTCTGCCCACCATCGAAACTCCTGTTGTAGGCAGGGAATAAATGCAATTACTGTCTCCAGGCTGTGGCAATGCTGAGTCCAAACACTTTTCAGATACCATTGTAGTTTCCTCATATGCAGTCTGGCATATGGAATTAGTAGAATGCAGGATGCCATGAAACCCAAGGCCTGCAGGATTTTCCTTGCAGATAAGTGGGTTTTTGTTGCCAATTTCTTGAAGTAAGCAGTCAGTTGTTTTTGCTTGTCTCGCGTGAGATGAGCCATCTGGGCAGTTGTATTTAAGCTAGCGCCCAGGAATATTACTTCTTGAGAGGGCACTAGTTTTGATTTCTTGTCGTTTACTGTGTACCCTACGCCAATTAGTAAATCTTTTTACAAATACCAGATGCTTTAGAAGAGTGTCTTTGTTCTCTGCTTGAATTAGGCAGTCGTCCAAGTAGGGATAAATTTGATTTCCTTTTTGTCTGCAAAACGCAATTACTGGTGCCAGGCATTTTGTAAAGACCCTGGGCGCAGTAGATAAGACAAAGGGCAGTGCAGAGAATTGGTAATGCATTGAGCCAACTATGAATCTGAGGTATCTTCTGCAAGATTGTCTGACTGGGATATGCAGGTATACCTCTTTTAGGTCCAAAGTTACTAGCCAAGCCTTCTTGCCCAGCATGGGCAGTAGCTGCTGAAGAGTCAACATCTTGAATTTTGGAACTTCCAGAAACGTATTTAGTATAGATAGGTCCAGAATTGGTCTCCAGGTTTTGTCCTTCCTAGGCACTAGAAAAAGTCTGGAGTAAAATCCTTGCCCCTGCTCTTGTTGTGGTACTTGCTGAATGGCCCTCATGTCCATGAGGGCTGTAATTAGTTTTTGTGCCTCTGCCCATTGATTGTGTGGCAGGTCTGGCATGCCCTTTGACCTTGGTAGGGTATGAAAATGGAACCTGTAGCCTTGGGACACTATGTTCAGAACCCATTTGTCTTGGGTAACCATTTGCCAATTTGAAGAAAAAAGTGCTAGTTTTCCCCCTAAGGGAGCTGTCAAAAGGAAACTGCTTGGAACTGGTAGAGGAAAGTCATTGGGACTGTCTCCTGTAAGGCTAAGATTTGTCTTCTCCGTTTTTGGAGGTAGGAGCACCCCATTGTTTAGGCCTGTATGAGCCTTGGGGCTGAGATCTGCCTCTAGGACGCCTGTATCTGCCTCTTTGTGGTCTGTCTGAGACTGGAAAGGACTAATTTTTAAAAGGCCAGTTCCTGCTAAACCTGGGTGGCTGTACCTGTAAGAAATCCTTGACTGTCTGCATGGATTTTGCTTTATCCTCCATTTTTGTCAACACCTCTTCTGGTTTAGTACCAAACAAAGTATCATGCTGTAATGGTGCATCTAATAATTTTGCTTTAACATGGATCAGGCAGATTTTGTTCCTTTAACCAAACATGCCTTCTAAAACAGTGGCCCTGCAAGAGGCCTCCAGTGAATCATAACCACATTGCAAAGTATGCTTTCCCACTTGTTCAGTTGCATGCAATAAATCCTGCAATTCCTTGTTCTCTGAACATTCAGTATTTGCCAACATTTTCTGTTTAAGTAGTGACAGTAAATATTGCTAATATTTAAGCATATGAAATTGACAATTTAAAACCCTTACAGCCAGGGTGACAGAAGTGTATACTTTTTTCCCCCATCTGTCTAGAGCCCTAGAATCCCTATCAGAGTGGACAGGGTTTTTTTCAGTAGAAGCCTTAACCCCCTTGGGACCCTGAGATATAGTTTCTGGGTCAGCAGCTGGGTTTTTATATAGGAATTTATGAGAATCCGGGACCCTGTAGTATCTGTCTGGCTTAGCAGGTGCAGGGGGGTAAAGAGTCAGGGGATAGTCCGGACTCTGAAAATACATCATCTACAATGTCTAAAACAGGAGGAATGGCAAGGGGTCTATGCTGAGGAAGAAGCAGGAAGTCTCTGAGCCTTTTCTTAGACTCAGAATAATCTTGGCTCTCCCAGTGGAAATGCTCCCTCATAGTATGCAGCGTTTCCCCAAAGGAATAGTCCTCAGGAGGAGAGGCTGAAGGAATGGATTCTTCAGCATCAGAATCCTCATACGGAAGCATGGAGAAATCCTGATCAGAAGAGGAATCAGAGGAAATAGATACCCGATCAGAATAATCATACTCTGTCTCTTGCCTAGGCCTCTTATCAGGAGGGGGATGGGAGGCCCTGATCCTTCCCAGAGTACTCCTAAAGGTCAGACAAGAGAAGCCAAAAATGTTTCTGATTGCACCAGACTGGCCATGCCAGCACTGGTACCCAATCCTGAAGAGCTTGTCTCAAGGTCCAGCATGGATATTGCCTCAAACTTCTCACTTGCTGACCCAACAAAACAATCAGATCCTGCACAGCCAACTCAGGACCTTAAATCTGGCAGCATGGCGGATAATGTAGCCATTCTGAACACTCCTCTTTCAAAAGCTGTTATAGATGTTATCTTGGAGGCCAGGAGGCCCAGTACCAGAAAGTCTTATGCAGAAAAATGGAAGAGATTCTGTGCTTGGAACCAGGAACAAGGCATTGGCACGTCTGTACGAAACATTCCTCAGATTTTACAATACCTGACTGAGATGCTGAACAAAGGCCTTTCTTTCTCATCAATTAAGATTCATGCCTCTGCCATTTCTGCACATTACAATACAAAACCACCTATCTTTTCTCATCTTTTAATAAGGCACCTCAGAGGGGCCAAAAACATTAGGCCTCCAAGGAGAGCACCAATTCTGGCCTGGGACCTCAATTTTGTTTTGGAAAAACTCACACTGCCTCCTTTCGAGCCAGCATCAACAGCGGATATTAAATTCTTATCCTGGAAAACAGCTCTGCTCCTAGCCATTACCTCTGCAAGGCGAGTCTCGGAGTTACAAACACTCATGGCTGTGGAACTTTTCATCATTTTTCATCCAGACAGGGTTTCTCTGAGGACAAACCCTACATTTGTGCCTAAGGTGGTGTCCGGTGTGGCCCTCAATCAAACCATTCACTTGCCTACCTTTTATCCAAATCCACAGAACAAGGGTGAGAAAATTCTGCATTCTTTGGATATACACAGGCAGTTATGCTTCTACTTGGACAGAACTAAAGCTTTCAGAAAGACTGAGCAACTTCTAGTGTCATATGCTGCAGGATCACAAGGAAAGGCTATCTCAAAACAGACTATTTCTAAATGGATAGGCCATTGCATCCATTTCAGCTATTCTCAACATGGCAAATCAGTGCCTAAGGGCATTAGGCCTCATTCCACCAGAGCAGCAGTCACTTCAGCAGCCTTCCTCAGGGGAGTACCAACCAAAGAAATCTTAGAAGCTGCAACTTGGAGTTCAGTGCACACCTTTACAAAGCACTACCACTTGCCTCTCTACTCTAAGTCCAGAGCAGGCTTCGCCACTGCAGTTCTGCAGGGCCTCATAGACTCTCCTAATCCTATTTAGCCCAGCCACCCTTCCTCAGCTTTGGGATTCAACCCAAGAGTAATGACTGCAACAGTGAAACACGATGAACATAGTACAGTTGTGTACCTACCATAAATGTAGATGTTTGAGTGTATTCACTGTTGCAGTCCAGGTTACCCACCCACCATCCCCCTTCTCTTTGCTGGGACTTATCTGCACTTCTCTATCCTATACAACCCTTTTGGTGTATTTGCTTGTAGATGAAGGAAATGTTATTTTTGTGCATGCATTTCTTATTGATATATTTTTCAGCCTACCTATTTGGGGCACCTGACATCTGGGGCAAGAAAAACTGAAGAAAATGGCGTCGGCTGCATCTTTTATACCCCTGGCGCACTGACGTCAGGGAAGAGGTGACAGCAACCGACGCCGGACCTAGACTTTGGAACTCTGGCCGACTGCAGGTAGCCTGCCAGCAGGATAAGAGGAGGTAAAGAGGCAGGGGCAAGGCTAGATTCCGGGAAGGCATCATCTACAATGTCCAGTATAGGAGGGATAGCTAAAGGCCTGTGTTGAGGTAGGAGTAAGAATTCCCTAAACCTCTTTTTGGAGTCAGAGTAATCCTGGCTTTCCCAGTGGAAATGCTACCTAAGAGTATGCAAGGTTTTACCAAAAGAAAAATGCTCTGGAGGGGAAGCAGAGGGAATTGAGTCCTCTGCATCAGAATCCTCATGGGTAGATAACGGCAAATCCTGGTCATCAGAGAAAACAGAAATTTCAGAAACCTGATCAGAAGAATCAGAAGGAAAATCAGTTCTACGTCTCTTAGAAGGAGAAGGGTGGCTTCCCCTGATTAGAGTACTAAGGTCTTCAGCCATTCTTATTATTTGTTTATTAGGCATAGGGTCCTGACCATGCGGTCTGGGCATCAGTTTTCTATGCGTAGATCGAGTTTTAGACCTTGAAGAAGATGGCGTTGGTTTGATATGCAAGTCAGTAGGCCTGAATACACCCTCATAAGCCAGTGCCTGCACAGCAGCTCTGGACCCATTCGAGGTAGAGACATCCGCAGGTTCCATAGTCGAAGAAGCATCTTGCGGCACACCGGACTCTGAATGGGTCTGAGTAGAGGCCTGCGAATCTGAAGTAGCAGGTATCAGGGGCTGCGAAAGTGCCTCACTGAGTACCGGCGAACTGAGAACTAGCTTAACGGAAGCATCGTCGGCAGCTTTGGACCTATGTGGTCTGTCTTTATGTTTACGTTTTTTCGGAATATCGGTAGTCAGATGGCTTACCGAAGACATTTCTGGGTAACTGAACTGAGTACCAAAATAGTTAGATGCGAAAAAGAACAGACGATGAATCGTTCGAGGGTTGAATAAGGCACAAAACTGACAACGACGGACATCATGGTCTGGGCCTAAGCAAGGAATGCAGTACGAATGAAAATCTTTCTGAGGTATTTCCTTTCCACAAAAAATACAATTGTTAACTTTTACTGACATCGGTTTAGAGCAAGAAAAATGATCTCCAACGGGGTTCTTAGCTTTTTCGAAGACTTCGGATCAGAAACTTGAAAACGAAAATTTCAGAAGTCGGCCGACCGGCACTTGCGAACTGCTTCTGCTACGGCACGGCAAGAAAGACTGATGTAATGGCGTCGGCTGCATGCTTTCTACCCCTGACTACCTAACGTTATGGAAGATGAGACAGCAACCGACGCAGGACCCAAGACTTTGATAATCAGGCCGAATGAGGGCTACATGCAAGCAGATAACCGAAATGTAATGACTGCAACAGTGAAACACTAAGAGCATCCTGAATCCCAGGGGCGACATGTGCAAACCATCTCTTGCAAAGCATTGTGGTTTGTCAAGCATGTCGTCCCAGGCAGACAG